>NW_027469153.1:300000-553921 GCF_051020765.1 Lasioglossum baleicum | reverse complement strand
ATGCGTTATCCGTTATGCGTTATGCGTTATGCGTAATGCGTTATGAGTAATGTGTCATGCGTTATGCGTTATGCGTTATGCGTTATGCGTTATGCGTTATGCGTTATGCGTTATGCGTTATGCGTTATGCGTTATGCGTTAAGCGTTATGCGTTATGCGTTACGCGTTACGCGTTATGCGTTATGCGTTATGCGTTATGCGTTATGCGTTATGCGTTATGCGTTATGCGTTATGCGTTATGTGTTATGCGTTATGCGTTAAGCGTTATACGTTATGCGTTATGCGTTATGTGTTATGCGTTATGCGTTATGTGTTATGCGTTGTGCTTTACGGGTTATGCGATATGCGTTATGCGTTATGACTTTTTCATTGAACGTTATGCGTTATGCGATATGCGTTATGCGTTATGCGTTATGCGTTATGCGTTATGCGTTATGCGTTATGCGTTATGCGTTATGCGTTATGCGTTACGCGTTATGCGTTACGCGTTATGCGTTATGCGTTATGCGTTATTCGTTATGCGTTATGCGTTATGCGTTATGCGTTATGCGTTATGCGTTATGCGTTATGCGATATGCGTTATGCGTTATGCGTTATGCGTTATGCGTTATGCGTTATGCGTTACGCGTTATGAGTTACGCGTTATGCGTTATGCGTTATGCGTTATGCGTTATGCGTTATGCGTTATTCGTTATGCGTTATGCGTTATGCGTTATGCGTTATGCGTTATGCGATGTGCGTTATGCGTTATGCGTTATGCGTTATGCGTTATGCGTTATGCGTTATGCGTTATGCGTTATGCGTTATGCGTTATGCGTTATGCGTTATGCGTTATGCGTTATGCGTTATGCGTTAAGCATTATGACTTTTTCATTGAGCGTTATGCGTTATGACTTTTCCATTGAGCGTTATGCGTTATTCGTTATGGGTTATGCGTTATGCGTTATGGGTTATGCGTTATGCGTTATGCGTTATGCGTTATGCGTTATGCATTATGCGTTATGCGTTATCCGTTATGCGTTATGCGTTATGCGTTATGCGTTATGCGATATGCGTCATGCGTTAAGCGTTATGCGTTATGCATTATGCGTTATCCGTTATGCGTTATGCGTTATGCGTAATGCGTTATGAGTAATGTGTCATGCGTTATGCGTTATGCGTTATGCGTTATGCGTTATGCGTTACGCGTTATGCGTTACGCGTTATGCGTTATGCGTTATGCGTTATGCGTTATGCGTTATGCGTTATGCGTTATGCGTTATGCGTTATGCGTTATGCGTTATGCGTTATGCGTTATGCGTTATGCGTTATGCGTTATGCGTTATGCGTTATCCGTTATGCGTTATGCGTAATGCGTAATGCGTTATGAGTAATGTGTCATGCGTTATGCGTTATGCGTTATGCGTTATGCGTTATGCGTTATGCGTTATGCGTTATGCGTTATGCGTTATGCGTTATGCGTTATGCGTTATGCGTTATGCGTTACGCGTTATGCGTTATGCGTTATGCGTTATGCGTTATGCGTTATGCGTTATGCGTTATGCGTTATGCGTTATGCGTTATGTGTTATGCGTTATGCGTTAAGCGTTATACGTTATGCGTTATGCGTTATGCGTTATGCGTTATGCGTTATGCGTTATGCGTTATGCGTTATGCGTTATGCGTTATGCGTTATGCGATGTGCGTTATGCGTTATTCGTTATGCGTTATGCGTTATGCGTTATGCGTTATGCGTTATGCGTTATGCGTTATGCGTTATGCGTTATGCGTTAAGCATTATGACTTTTTCATTGAGCGTTATGCGTTATGACTTTTCCATTGAGCGTTATGCGTTATTCGTTATGGGTTATGCGTTATGCGTTATGGGTTATGCGTTATGCGTTATGCGTTATGCGTTATGCGTTATGCGTTATGCATTATGCGTTATGCGTTATCCGTTATGCGTTATGCGTTATGCGTTATGCGTTATGCGATATGCGTCATGCGTTAAGCGTTATGCGTTATGCATTATGCGTTATCCGTTATGCGTTATGCGTAATGCGTAATGCGTTATGAGTAATGTGTCATGCGTTATGCGTTATGCGTTATGCGTTATGCGTTATGCGTTATGCGTTATGCGTTATGCGTTATGCGTTATGCGTTATGCGTTATGCGTTATGCGTTATGCGTTATGCGTTACGCGTTACGCGTTATGCGTTATGCGTTATGCGTTATGCGTTATGCGTTATGCGTTATGCGTTATGCGTTATGCGTTATGCGTTATGTGTTATGCGTTATGCGTTAAGCGTTATACGTTATGCGTTATGCGTTATGCGTTATGTGTTATGCGTTATGCGTTATGTGTTATGCGTTGTGCTTTACGGGTTATGCGATATGCGTTATGCGTTATGACTTTTTCATTGCACGTTATGCGTTATGCGATATGCGTTATGCGTTATGCGTTATGCGTTATGCGTTATGCGTTATGCGTTATGCGTTATGCGTTATGCGTTATGCGTTATGCGTTATGCGTTATGCGTTATGCGTTATGCGTTATGCGTTATGCGTTATGCGTTATGCGTTATGCGTTATGCGTTATGCGTTATGCGTTATGCGTTATGCGTTAAGCGTTATGCGTTACGCGTTATGCGTTACGCGTTACGCGTTATGCGTTATGCGTTATGCGTTATGCGTTATGCGTTATTCGTTATGCGTTATGCGTTATGCGTTATGCGTTATGCGTTATGCGATGTGCGATGTGCGTTATGCGTTATGCGTTATGCGTTATGCGTTATGCGTTATGCGTTATGCGTTATGCGTTAAGCATTATGACTTTTTCATTGAGCGTTATGCGTTATGACTTTTCCATTGAGCGTTATGCGTTATTCGTTATGGGTTATGCGTTATGCGTTATGGGTTATGCGTTATGCGTTATGCGTTATGCGTTAGGCGTTATGCGTTATGCGTTATGCGTTATGCGTTATGCGTTATGCGTTATGCGTTATCCGTTATGCGTTATGCGTTATGCGTTATGCGATATGCGTCATGCGTTAAGCGTTATGCGTTATGCATTATGCGTTATCCGTTATGCGTTATGCGTTATGCGTAATGCGTTATGAGTAATGTGTCATGCGTTATGCGTTATGCGTTATTCGTTAAGCGTTATGCTTTATGCGTTATGCGTTATGCGTTATGCGTTATGCGTTATGCGTTATGCGTTATGCGTTATGCGTCATGCGTAATGCGTTATGCGTTATGCGTTATGCGTTATGCGTTATGCGTTATGCGTTATGCGTTATGCGTTATGCGTTATGCGTTATCCGTTATGCGTTACGCGTTACGCGTTACGCGTTATGCGTTATGCGTTATGCGTTATGCGTTATGCGTTATGCGTTATGCGTTATGCGTTATGCGTTATGCGTTATGCGTTATGCGTTATGCGTTATGCGTTATGCGTTATGCGTTATGCGTTATGCGTTATGCGTTATGCGTTATGCGTTATGCGTTATGCGTTATGCGTTATGCGTTATGCGTTATGCGTTATGCGTTATGCGTTATGCGTTATGCGTTATGCGTTATGCGTTATGCGTTATGCGTTATGCGTTATGCGTTATGCGTTATGCGTTATGCGTTATGCGTTATGCGTTATGCGTTATGCGTTATGCGTTATGCGTTATGCGTTATGCGATATGCGTTATGCGTTATGCGTCATGCGTTATGCGTTATGCGTTATGCGTTATGCGTTATGCGTTATGCGTTATGCGTTATGCGTTATGCGTTATGCGTTATGCGTTATGCGTTATGCGTTATGCGTTATGCGTTATGCGTTATGCGTTATGCGTTATGCGTTATGCGTTATGCGTTATGCGTTATGCGTTATGCGTTATGCGTTATGCGTTATGCGTTATGCGTTATGCGTTATGCGTTATGCGTTATGCGTTATGCGTTATGCGTTATGCGTTATGCGTTATGCGTTATGCGTTATGCGTTATGCGTTATGCGTTATGCGTTATGCGTTATGCGTTATGCGTTATGCGTTATGCGTTATGCGTTATGCGTTATGCGTTATGCGTTATGCGTTATGCGTTATGCGTTATGCGTTATGCGTTATGCGTTATGCGTTATGCGTTATGCGTTATGCGTTATGTGTTATGCGTTGTGCTTTACGGGTTATGCGATATGCGTTATGCGTTATGACTTTTTCATTGAGCGTTATGCGTTATGCGTAATGCGTTATGCATTATGCGTTATGCGTTATGCGTAATGCGTTATGAGTAATGTGTCATGCGTTATGCGTTATGGACTATGCTTTATGCGTTATGCGTTATGGGTTATCCGTTATGCGTCATGCGTTATGCGTTATTCGTTATGCGTTATGCGTTATGCGTTATGCGTTATGCGTTATGCGTTATGCGATATGCGTTATGCGTTATGCGTTATGCGTTATGCGTTATGTGTTACGCGTTATGCGTTACGCGTTATGCGTTATGCGTTATGCGTTATGCGTTATGCGTTATGCGTTATTCGTTATGCGTTATGCGTTATGCGTTATGCGTTATGCGTTATGCGTTATGCGATGTGCGTTATGCGTTATGCGTTATGCGTTATGCGTTATGCGTTATGCGTTATGCGTTATGCGTTATGCGTTATGCGTTAAGCATTATGACTTTTTCATTGAGCGTTATGCGTTAAGCATTATGACTTTTTCATTGAGCGTTATGCGTTATGACTTTTCCATTGAGCGTTATGCGTTATTCGTTATGGGTTATGCGTTATGCGTTATGGGTTATGCGTTATGCGTTATGCGTTATGCGTTATGCGTTATGCATTATGCGTTATGCGTTATCCGTTATGCGTTATGCGTTATGCGTTATGCGATATGCGTCATGCGTTAAGCGTTATGCGTTATGCATTATGCGTTATCCGTTATGCGTTATGCGTTATGCGTAATGCGTTATGAGTAATGTGTCATGCGTTATGCGTTATGCGTTATGCGTTATGCGTTACGCGTTATGCGTTACGCGTTATGCGTTATGCGTTATGCGTTATGCGTTATGCGTTATGCGTTATGCGTTATGCGTTATGCGTTATGCGTTATGCGTTATGCGTTATGCGTTATGCGTTATGCGTTATGCGTTATGCGTTATGCGTTATGCGTTATGCGTTATGCGTTATGCGTTATGCGTTATGCGTTATGCGTTATGCGTTATGCGTTATGCGTTATGCGTTATGCGTTATGCGTTATGCGTTATGCGTTATGCGTTACGCGTTATGCGTTACGCGTTACGCGTTATGCGTTATGCGTTATGCGTTATGCGTTATGCGTTATGCGTTATTCGTTATGCGTTATGCGTTATGCGTTATGCGTTATGCGTTATGCGATGTGCGATGTGCGTTATGCGTTATGCGTTATGCGTTATGCGTTATGCGTTATGCGTTATGCGTTATGCGTTATGCGTTATGCGTTAAGCATTATGACTTTTTCATTGAGCGTTATGCGTTATGACTTTTCCATTGAGCGTTATGCGTTATTCGTTATGGGTTATGCGTTATGCGTTATGGGTTATGCGTTATGCGTTATGCGTTATGCGTTAGGCGTTATGCGTTATGCGTTATGCGTTATGCGTTATGCGTTATGCGTTATGCGTTATCCGTTATGCGTTATGCGTTATGCGTTATGCGATATGCGTCATGCGTTAAGCGTTATGCGTTATGCGTTATGCGTTATGCGTTATGCGTTAAGCATTATGACTTTTTCATTGAGCGTTATGCGTTATGACTTTTCCATTGAGCGTTATGCGTTATTCGTTATGGGTTATGCGTTATGCGTTATGGGTTATGCGTTATGCGTTATGCGTTATGCGTTATGCGTTATGCATTATGCGTTATGCGTTATCCGTTATGCGTTATGCGTTATGCGTTATGCGATATGCGTCATGCGTTAAGCGTTATGCGTTATGCATTATGCGTTATCCGTTATGCGTTATGCGTTATGCGTAATGCGTTATGAGTAATGTGTCATGCGTTATGCGTTATGCGATATGCGTTATGCGTTACGCGTTATGCGTTACGCGTTATGCGTTATGCGTTATGCGTTATGCGATATGCGTTATGCGTTATGCGTCATGCGTTATGCGTTATGCGTTATGCGTTATGCGTTATGCGTTATGCGTTATGCGTTATGCGTTATGCGTTATGCGTTATGCGTTATGCGTTATGCGTTATGCGTTATGCGTTATGCGTTATGCGTTATGCGTTATGCGTTATGCGTTATGCGTTATGCGTTATGCGTTATGCGTTATGCGTTATGCGTTATGCGTTATGCGTTATGCGTTATGCGTTATGCGTTATGCGTTATGCGTTATGCGTTATGCGTTATGCGTTATGCGTTATGCGTTATGCGTTATGCGTTATGCGTTATGCGTTATGCGTTATGCGTTATGCGTTATGCGTTATGCGTTATGCGTTATGCGTTATGCGTTATGCGTTATGCGTTATGCGTTATGCGTTATGCGTTATGCGTTATGCGTTATGCGTTATGCGTTATGCGTTATGCGTTATGCGTTATGCGTTATGCGTTATGCGTTATGCGTTATGCGTTATGCGTTATGCGTTATGCGTTATGCGTTATGCGTTATGCGTTATGCGTTATGCGTTATGCGTTATGCGTTATGCGTTATGCGTTATGCGTTATGTGTTATGCGTTGTGCTTTACGGGTTATGCGATATGCGTTATGCGTTATGACTTTTTCATTGAGCGTTATGCGTTATGCGTAATGCGTTATGCATTATGCGTTATGCGTTATGCGTAATGCGTTATGAGTAATGTGTCATGCGTTATGCGTTATGGACTATGCTTTATGCGTTATGCGTTATGGGTTATCCGTTATGCGTCATGCGTTATGCGTTATTCGTTATGCGTTATGCGTTATGCGTTATGCGTTATGCGTTATGCGTTATGCGATATGCGTTATGCGTTATGCGTTATGCGTTATGCGTTATGTGTTACGCGTTATGCGTTACGCGTTATGCGTTATGCGTTATGCGTTATGCGTTATGCGTTATGCGTTATTCGTTATGCGTTATGCGTTATGCGTTATGCGTTATGCGTTATGCGATGTGCGTTATGCGTTATGCGTTATGCGTTATGCGTTATGCGTTATGCGTTATGCGTTATGCGTTATGCGTTATGCGTTATGCGTTATGCGTTATGCGTTATGCGTTATGCGTTATGCGTTAAGCATTATGACTTTTTCATTGAGCGTTATGCGTTATGACTTTTCCATTGAGCGTTATGCGTTATTCGTTATGGGTTATGCGTTATGCGTTATGGGTTATGCGTTATGCGTTATGCGTTATGCGTTATGCGTTATGCATTATGCGTTATGCGTTATCCGTTATGCGTTATGCGTTATGCGTTATGCGATATGCGTCATGCGTTAAGCGTTATGCGTTATGCATTATGCGTTATCCGTTATGCGTTATGCGTTATGCGTAATGCGTTATGAGTAATGTGTCATGCGTTATGCGTTATGCGTTATGCGTTATGCGTTACGCGTTATGCGTTACGCGTTATGCGTTATGCGTTATGCGTTATGCGTTATGCGTTATGCGTTATGCGTTATGCGTTATGCGTTATGCGTTATGCGTTATGCGTTATGCGTTATGCGTTATGCGTTATGCGTTATGCGTTATGCGTTATGCGTTATGCGTTATGCGTTATGCGTTATGCGTTATGCGTTATGCGTTATGCGTTACGCGTTATGCGTTACGCGTTACGCGTTATGCGTTATGCGTTATGCGTTATGCGTTATGCGTTATGCGTTATTCGTTATGCGTTATGCGTTATGCGTTATGCGTTATGCGTTATGCGATGTGCGATGTGCGTTATGCGTTATGCGTTATGCGTTATGCGTTATGCGTTATGCGTTATGCGTTATGCGTTATGCGTTATGCGTTAAGCATTATGACTTTTTCATTGAGCGTTATGCGTTATGACTTTTCCATTGAGCGTTATGCGTTATTCGTTATGGGTTATGCGTTATGCGTTATGGGTTATGCGTTATGCGTTATGCGTTATGCGTTAGGCGTTATGCGTTATGCGTTATGCGTTATGCGTTATGCGTTATGCGTTATGCGTTATCCGTTATGCGTTATGCGTTATGCGTTATGCGATATGCGTCATGCGTTAAGCGTTATGCGTTATGCGTTATGCGTTATGCGTTATGCGTTAAGCATTATGACTTTTTCATTGAGCGTTATGCGTTATGACTTTTCCATTGAGCGTTATGCGTTATTCGTTATGGGTTATGCGTTATGCGTTATGGGTTATGCGTTATGCGTTATGCGTTATGCGTTATGCGTTATGCATTATGCGTTATGCGTTATCCGTTATGCGTTATGCGTTATGCGTTATGCGATATGCGTCATGCGTTAAGCGTTATGCGTTATGCATTATGCGTTATCCGTTATGCGTTATGCGTTATGCGTAATGCGTTATGAGTAATGTGTCATGCGTTATGCGTTATGCGATATGCGTTATGCGTTACGCGTTATGCGTTACGCGTTATGCGTTATGCGTTATGCGTTATGCGTTATGCGTTATGCGTTATGCGTTATGCGTTATGCGTTATGCGTTATGCGTTATGCGTTATGCGTTATGCGTTATGCGTTATGCGTTATGCGTTATGCGTTATGCGTTATGCGTTATGCGTTATGCGTTATGCGTTATGCGTTATGCGTTATGCGTTATGCGTTATGCGTTATGCGTTATGCGTTATGCGTTATGCGTTACGCGTTATGCGTTACGCGTTACGCGTTATGCGTTATGCGTTATGCGTTATGCGTTATGCGTTATGCGTTATGCGTTATTCGTTATGCGTTATGCGTTATGCGTTATGCGTTATGCGTTATGCGATGTGCGATGTGCGTTATGCGTTATGCGTTATGCGTTATGCGTTATGCGTTATGCGTTATGCGTTATGCGTTATGCGTTATGCGTTAAGCATTATGACTTTTTCATTGAGCGTTATGCGTTATGACTTTTCCATTGAGCGTTATGCGTTATTCGTTATGGGTTATGCGTTATGCGTTATGGGTTATGCGTTATGCGTTATGCGTTATGCGTTAGGCGTTATGCGTTATGCGTTATGCGTTATGCGTTATGCGTTATGCGTTATGCGTTATCCGTTATGCGTTATGCGTTATGCGTTATGCGATATGCGTCATGCGTTAAGCGTTATGCGTTATGCATTATGCGTTATCCGTTATGCGTTATGCGTTATGCGTAATGCGTTATGAGTAATGTGTCATGCGTTATGCGTTATGCGTTATTCGTTAAGCGTTATGCTTTATGCGTTATGCGTTATGCGTTATGCGTTATGCGTTATGCGTTATGCGTTATGCGTTATGCGTTATGCGTTATGCGTCATGCGTCATGCGTAATGCGTTATGCGTTATGCGTTATGCGTTATGCGTTATGCGTTATGCGTTATGCGTTATGCGTTATGCGTTATGCGTTATGCGTTATGCGTTATGCGTTATGCGTTATCCGTTATGCGTTACGCGTTACGCGTTACGCGTTATGCGTTATGCGTTATGCGTTATGCGTTATGCGTTATGCGTTATGCGTTATGCGTTATGCGTTATGCGTTATGCGTTATGCGTTATGCGTTATGCGTTATGCGTTATGCGTTATGCGTTATGCGTTATGCGTTATGCGTTATGCGTTATGCGTTATGCGTTATGCGTTATGCGTTATGCGTTATGCGTTATGCGTTATGCGTTATGCGTTATGCGTTATGCGTTATGCGTTATGCGTTATGCGTTATGCGTTATGCGTTATGCGTTATGCGTTATGCGTTATGCGTTATGCGTTATGCGATATGCGTTATGCGTTATGCGTCATGCGTTATGCGTTATGCGTTATGCGTTATGCGTTATGCGTTATGCGTTATGCGTTATGCGTTATGCGTTATGCGTTATGCGTTATGCGTTATGCGTTATGCGTTATGCGTTATGCGTTATGCGTTATGCGTTATGCGTTATGCGTTATGCGTTATGCGTTATGCGTTATGCGTTATGCGTTATGCGTTATGCGTTATGCGTTATGCGTTATGCGTTATGCGTTATGCGTTATGCGTTATGCGTTATGCGTTATGCGTTATGCGTTATGCGTTATGCGTTATGCGTTATGCGTTATGCGTTATGCGTTATGCGTTATGCGTTATGCGTTATGCGTTATGCGTTATGCGTTATGCGTTATGCGTTATGCGTTATGCGTTATGCGTTATGCGTTATGCGTTATGCGTTATGCGTTATGCGTTATGCGTTATGCGTTATGCGTTATGTGTTATGCGTTGTGCTTTACGGGTTATGCGATATGCGTTATGCGTTATGACTTTTTCATTGAGCGTTATGCGTTATGCGTAATACGTTATGCATTATGCGTTATGCGTTATGCGTAATCCGTTATGAGTAATGTGTCATGCGTTATGCGTTATGGACTATGCTTTATGCGTTATGCGTTATGGGTTATCCGTTATGCGTCATGCGTTATGCGTTATTCGTTATGCGTTATGCGTTATGCGTTATGCGTTATGCGTTATGCGTTATGCGTTATGCGTTATGCGATATGCGTTATGCGTTATGCGTTATGCGTTATGCGTTATGTGTTACGCGTTATGCGTTACGCGTTATGCGTTATGCGTTATGCGTTATGCGTTATGCGTTATGCGTTATTCGTTATGCGTTATGCGTTATGCGTTATGCGTTATGCGTTATGCGATGTGCGTTATGCGTTATGCGTTATGCGTTATGCGTTATGCGTTATGCGTTATGCGTTATGCGTTATGCGTTATGCGTTATGCGTTATGCGTTATGTGTTATGCGTTATGCGTTAAGCGTTATACGTTATGCGTTATGCGTTATGCGTTATGTGTTATGCGTTATGCGTTATGTGTTATGCGTTGTGCTTTACGGGTTATGCGATATGCGTTATGCGTTATGACTTTTTCATTGCACGTTATGCGTTATGCGATATGCGTTATGCGTTATGCGTTATGCGTTATGCGTTATGCGTTATGCGTTATGCGTTATGCGTTATGCGTTATGCGTTATGCGTTATGCGTTATGCGTTATGCGTTATGCGTTATGCGTTATGCGTTATGCGTTATGCGTTATGCGTTATGCGTTATGCGTTATGCGTTATGCGTTATGCGTTATGCGTTATGCGTTATGCGTTATGCGTTATGCGTTATGCGTTATGCGTTATGCGTTATGCGTTATGCGTTATGCGTTATGCGTTATGCGTTATGCGATATGCGTTATGCGTTATGCGTCATGCGTTATGCGTTATGCGTTATGCGTTATGCGTTATGCGTTATGCGTTATGCGTTATGCGTTATGCGTTATGCGTTATGCGTTATGCGTTATGCGTTATGCGTTATGCGTTATGCGTTATGCGTTATGCGTTATGCGTTATGCGTTATGCGTTATGCGTTATGCGTTATGCGTTATGCGTTATGCGTTATGCGTTATGCGTTATGCGTTATGCGTTATGCGTTATGCGTTATGCGTTATGTGTTATGCGTTGTGCTTTACGGGTTATGCGATATGCGTTATGCGTTATGACTTTTTCATTGAGCGTTATGCGTTATGCGTAATGCGTTATGCATTATGCGTTATGCGTTATGCGTAATGCGTTATGAGTAATGTGTCATGCGTTATGCGTTATGGACTATGCTTTATGCGTTATGCGTTATGGGTTATCCGTTATGCGTCATGCGTTATGCGTTATTCGTTATGCGTTATGCGTTATGCGTTATGCGTTATGCGTTATGCGTTATGCGTTATGCGATATGCGTTATGCGTTATGCGTTATGCGTTATGCGTTATGTGTTACGCGTTATGCGTTACGCGTTATGCGTTATGCGTTATGCGTTATGCGTTATGCGTTATGCGTTATTCGTTATGCGTTATGCGTTATGCGTTATGCGTTATGCGTTATGCGATGTGCGTTATGCGTTATGCGTTATGCGTTATGCGTTATGCGTTATGCGTTATGCGTTATGCGTTATGCGTTATGCGTTATGCGTTATGCGTTATGCGTTATGCGTTATGCGTTATGCGTTATGCGTTAAGCATTATGACTTTTTCATTGAGCGTTATGCGTTATGACTTTTCCATTGAGCGTTATGCGTTATTCGTTATGGGTTATGCGTTATGCGTTATGGGATATGCGTTATGCGTTATGCGTTATGCGTTATGCGTTATGCGTTATGCATTATGCGTTATGCGTTATCCGTTATGCGTTATGCGTTATGCGTTATGCGATATGCGTCATGCGTTAAGCGTTATGCGTTATGCATTATGCGTTATCCGTTATGCGTTATGCGTTATGCGTAATGCGTTATGAGTAATGTGTCATGCGTTATGCGTTATGCGTTATGCGTTATGCGTTACGCGTTATGCGTTACGCGTTATGCGTTATGCGTTATGCGTTATGCGTTATGCGTTATGCGTTATGCGTTATGCGTTATGCGTTATGCGTTATGCGTTATGCGTTATGCGTTATGCGTTATGCGTTATGCGTTATGCGTTATGCGTTATGCGTTATGCGTTATGCGTTATGCGTTATGCGTTATGCGTTATGCGTTATGCGTTATGCGTTATGCGTTATGCGTTATGCGTTATGCGTTATGCGTTATGCGTTATGCGTTATGCGTTATGCGTTATGCGTTATGCGTTATGCGTTATGCGTTATGCGTTATGCGTTATGCGTTATGCGTTATGCGTTATGCGTTATGCGTTATGCGTTATGCGTTATGCGTTATGCGTTAAGCGTTATGCGTTATGCGTTACGCGTTACGCGTTATGCGTTATGCGTTATGCGTTATGCGTTATGCGTTATGCGTTATGCGTTATGCGTTATGTGTTATGCGTTATGCGTTAAGCGTTATACGTTATGCGTTATACGTTATGTGTTATGCGTTATGCGTTATGTGTTATGCGTTGTGCTTTACGGGTTATGCGATATGCGTTATGCGTTATGACTTTTTCATTGAACGTTATGCGTTATGCGATATGCGTTATGCGTTATGCGTTATGCGTTATGCGTTATGCGTTATGCGTTATGCGTTATGCGTTATGCGTTATGCGTTATGCGTTATGCGTTATGCGTTATGCGTTACGCGTTATGCGTTACGCGTTATGCGTTATGCGTTATGCGTTATGCGTTATTCGTTATGCGTTATGCGTTATGCGTTATGCGTTATGCGTTATGCGTTATGCGTTATGCGTTATGCGATATGCGTTATGCGTTATGCGTTATGCGTTATGCGTTATGCGTTACGCGTTATGCGTTACGCGTTATGCGTTATGCGTTATGCGTTATGCGTTATGCGTTATGCGTTATGCGTTATGCGTTATTCGTTATGCGTTATGCGTTATGCGTTATGCGTTATGCGTTATGCGTTATGCGTTATGCGTTATGCGATGTGCGTTATGCGTTATGCGTTATGCGTTATGCGTTATGCGTTATGCGTTATGCGTTATGCGTTATGCGTTATGCGTTATGCGTTAAGCATTATGACTTTTTCATTGAGCGTTATGCGTTATGACTTTTCCATTGAGCGTTATGCGTTATTCGTTATGGGTTATGCGTTATGCGTTATGGGTTATGCGTTATGCGTTATGCGTTATGCGTTATGCGTTATGCATTATGCGTTATGCGTTATCCGTTATGCGTTATGCGTTATGCGTTATGCGTTATGCGATATGCGTCATGCGTTAAGCGTTATGCGTTATGCATTATGCGTTATCCGTTATGCGTTATGCGTTATGCGTAATGCGTTATGAGTAATGTGTCATGCGTTATGCGTTATGCGTTATGCGTTATGCGTTATGCGTTATGCGTTATGCGTTATGCGTTATGCGTTATGCGTTATGCGTTATGCGTTATGCGTTATGCGTTATGCGTTAAGCGTTATGCGTTATGCGTTACGCGTTACGCGTTATGCGTTATGCGTTATGCGTTATGCGTTATGCGTTATGCGTTATGCGTTATGCGTTATGTGTTATGCGTTATGCGTTAAGCGTTATACGTTATGCGTTATGCGTTATGTGTTATGCGTTATGCGTTATGTGTTATGCGTTGTGCTTTACGGGTTATGCGATATGCGTTATGCTTTATGACTTTTTCATTGAACGTTATGCGTTATGCGATATGCGTTATGCGTTATGCGTTATGCGTTATGCGTTATGCGTTATGCGTTATGCGTTATGCGTTATGCGTTATGCGTTATGTGTTATGCGTTATGCGTTATGCGTTATGCGTTATGCGTTATGCGTTATGCGTTATGCGTTATGCGTTATGCGTTATGCGTTATGCGTTATGCGTTATGCGTTATGCGTTATGCGTTATGCGTTATGCGTTATGCGTTATGCGTTATGCGTTATGCGTTATGCGTTATGCGTTATGCGTTATGCGTTATGCGTTATGCGTTATGCGTTATGCGTTATGCGTTATGCGTTATGCGTTATGCGTTATGCGTTATGCGTTATGCGTTATGCGTTATGCGTTATGCGTTATGCGTTATGCGTTATGCGTTATGCGTTATGCGTTATGCGTTATGCGTTATGCGTTATGCGTTATGCGTTATGCGTTATGCGTTATGCGTTATGCGTTATGCGTTATGCGTTATGCGTTATGCGTTATGCGTTATGCGTTATGCGTTATGCGTTATGCGTTATGCGTTATGCGTTATGCGTTATGCGTTATGCGTTATGCGTTATGCGTTATGCGTTATGCGTTATGAGTTATGCGTTATGCGTTATGCGTTATGCGTTATGCGATGTGCGTTATGCGTTATGCGTTATGCGTTATGCGTTATGCGTTATGCGTTATGCGTTATGCGTTATGCGTTATGCGTTATGCGTTATGCGTTATGCGTTATGCGTTATGCGTTATGCGTTAAGCATTATGACTTTTTCATTGAGCGTTAAGCGTTATGACTTTTCCATTGAGCGTTATGCGTTATTCGTTATGGGTTATGCGTTATGCGTTATGGGTTATGCGTTATGCGTTATGCGTTATGCGTTATGCGTTA
This sequence comes from Lasioglossum baleicum, assembly GCF_051020765.1. Taxonomy (NCBI): domain Eukaryota; kingdom Metazoa; phylum Arthropoda; class Insecta; order Hymenoptera; family Halictidae; genus Lasioglossum; species Lasioglossum baleicum. The sequence goes on along the minus strand of NW_027469153.1, from coordinate 538,835 downwards.
TGCATTATGCGTTATGCGTTATCCGTTATGCGTTATGCGTTATGCGTTATGCGTTATGCGATATGCGTCATGCGTTAAGCGTTATGCGTTATGCATTATGCGTTATCCGTTATGCGTTATGCGTTATGCGTAATGCGTTATGAGTAATGTGTCATGCGTTATGCGTTATGCGTTATGCGTTATGCGTTATGCGTTATGCGTTATGCGTTATGCGTTATGCGTTATGCGTTATGCGTTATGCGTTATGCGTTATGCGTTATGCGTTATGCGTTATGCGTTATGCGTTAAGCGTTATGCGTTATGCGTTACGCGTTACGCGTTATGCGTTATGCGTTATGCGTTATGCGTTATGCGTTATGCGTTATGCGTTATGCGTTATGCGTTATGCGTTATGTGTTATGCGTTATGCGTTAAGCGTTATACGTTATGCGTTATGCGTTATGTGTTATGCGTTATGCGTTATGTGTTATGCGTTGTGCTTTACGGGTTATGCGATATGCGTTATGCGTTATGACTTTTTCATTGAACGTTATGCGTTATGCGATATGCGTTATGCGTTATGCGTTATGCGTTATGCGTTATGCGTTATGCGTTATGCGTTATGCGTTATGCGTTATGCGTTATGCGTTACGCGTTATGCGTTACGCGTTATGCGTTATGCGTTATGCGTTATTCGTTATGCGTTATGCGTTATGCGTTATGCGTTATGCGTTATGCGTTATGCGTTATGCGATATGCGTTATGCGTTATGCGTTATGCGTTATGCGTTATGCGTTATGCGTTACGCGTTATGCGTTACGCGTTATGCGTTATGCGTTATGCGTTATGCGTTATGCGTTATTCGTTATGCGTTATGCGTTATGCGTTATGCGTTATGCGTTATGCGATGTGCGTTATGCGTTATGCGTTATGCGTTATGCGTTATGCGTTATGCGTTATGCGTTATGCGTTATGCGTTATGCGTTATGCGTTAAGCATTATGACTTTTTCATTGAGCGTTATGCGTTATGACTTTTCCATTGAGCGTTATGCGTTATTCGTTATGGGTTATGCGTTATGCGTTATGGGTTATGCGTTATGCGTTATGCGTTATGCGTTATGCGTTATGCGTTATGCATTATGCGTTATGCGTTATCCGTTATGCGTTATGCGTTATGCGTTATGCGTTATGCGATATGCGTCATGCGTTAAGCGTTATGCGTTATGCATTATGCGTTATCCGTTATGCGTTATGCGTTATGCGTAATGCGTTATGAGTAATGTGTCATGCGTTATGCGTTATGCGTTATGCGTTATGCGTTATGCGTTATGCGTTATGCGTTATGCGTTATGCGTTATGCGTTATGCGTTATGCGTTATGCGTTATGCGTTATGCGATATGCGTCATGCGTTAAGCGTTATGCGTTATGCATTATGCGTTATCCGTTATGCGTTATGCGTTATGCGTAATGCGTTATGAGTAATGTGTCATGCGTTATGCGTTATGCGTTATGCGTTATGCGTTATGCGTTATGCGTTATGCGTTATGCGTTATGCGTTATGCGTTATGCGTTATGCGTTATGCGTTATGCGTTATGCGTTATGCGTTATGCGTTATGCGTTATGCGTTATGCGTTATGCGTTATGCGTTATGCGTTATGCGTTATGCGTTATGCGTTATGCGTTATGCGTTATGCGTTATGCGTTATGCGTTATGCGTTATGCGTTATGCGTTATGCGTTATGCGTTATGCGTTATGCGTTATGCGTTATGCGTTATGCGTTATGCGTTATGCGTTATGCGTTATGCGTTATGCGTTATGCGTTATGCGTTATGCGTTAAGCGTTATGCGTTATCCGTTACGCGTTACGCGTTATGCGTTATGCGTTATGCGTTATGCGTTATGCGTTATGCGTTATGCGTTATGCGTTATGTGTTATGCGTTATGCGTTAAGCGTTATACGTTATGCGTTATGCGTTATGTGTTATGCGTTATGCGTTATGTGTTATGCGTTGTGCTTTACGGGTTATGCGATATGCGTTATGCGTTATGACTTTTTCATTGAACGTTATGCGTTATGCGATATGCGTTATGCGTTATGCGTTATGCGTTATGCGTTATGCGTTATGCGTTATGCGTTATGCGTTATGCGTTATGCGTTATGCGTTATGCGTTATGCGTTACGCGTTATGCGTTACGCGTTATGCGTTATGCGTTATGCGTTATGCGTTATGCGTTATGCGTTATGCGTTATGCGTTATGCGTTATGCGTTATGCGTTATGTGTTATGCGTTATGCGTTATGCATTATGCGTTATGCGTTATGCGTTATGCGTTATGCGTTATGCGTTATGCGTTATGCGTTAAGCATTATGACTTTTTCATTGAGCGTTATGCGTTATGACTTTTCCATTGAGCGTTATGCGTTATTCGTTATGGGTTATGCGTTATGCGTTATGGGTTATGCGTTATGCGTTATGCGTTATGCGTTATGCGTTATGCGTTATGCATTATGCGTTATGCGTTATCCGTTATGCGTTATGCGTTATGCGTTATGCGTTATGCGATATGCGTCATGCGTTAAGCGTTATGCGTTATGCATTATGCGTTATCCGTTATGCGTTATGCGTTATGCGTAATGCGTTATGAGTAATGTGTCATGCGTTATGCGTTATGCGTTATGCGTTATGCGTTATGCGTTATGCGTTATGCGTTATGCGTTATGCGTTATGCGTTATGCGATATGCGTCATGCGTTAAGCGTTATGCGTTATGCATTATGCGTTATCCGTTATGCGTTATGCGTTATGCGTAATGCGTTATGAGTAATGTGTCATGCGTTATGCGTTATGCGTTATGCGTTATGCGTTATGCGTTATGCGTTATGCGTTATGCGTTATGCGTTATGCGTTATGCGTTATGCGTTATGCGTTATGCGTTATGCGTTATGCGTTATGCGTTATGCGTTATGCGTTATGCGTTATGCGTTATGCGTTATGCGTTATGCGTTATGCGTTATGCGTTATGCGTTATGCGTTATGCGTTATGCGTTATGCGTTATGCGTTATGCGTTATGCGTTATGCGTTATGCGTTATGCGTTATGCGTTATGCGTTATGCGTTATGCGTTATGCGTTATGCGTTATGCGTTATGCGTTATGCGTTATGCGTTATGCGTTATGCGTTATGCGTTAAGCGTTATGCGTTATCCGTTACGCGTTACGCGTTATGCGTTATGCGTTATGCGTTATGCGTTATGCGTTATGCGTTATGCGTTATGCGTTATGTGTTATGCGTTATGCGTTAAGCGTTATACGTTATGCGTTATGCGTTATGTGTTATGCGTTATGCGTTATGTGTTATGCGTTGTGCTTTACGGGTTATGCGATATGCGTTATGCGTTATGACTTTTTCATTGAACGTTATGCGTTATGCGATATGCGTTATGCGTTATGCGTTATGCGTTATGCGTTATGCGTTATGCGTTATGCGTTATGCGTTATGCGTTATGCGTTATGCGTTATGCGTTATGCGTTACGCGTTATGCGTTACGCGTTATGCGTTATGCGTTATGCGTTATGCGATATGCGTTATGCGTTATGCGTTATGCGTTATGCGTTATGCGTTATGCGTTATGCGTTATGCGATATGCGTTATGCGTTATGCGTTATGCGTTATGCGTTATGCGTTACGCGTTATGCGTTACGCGTTATGCGTTATGCGTTATGCGTTATGCGTTATGCGTTATTCGTTATGCGTTATGCGTTATGCGTTATGCGTTATGCGTTATGCGTTATGCGTTATGCGTTATGCGTTATGCGTTATGGGTTATGCGCTATGCGTTATGCGTTATGCGTTATGCGTTATGCGTTATGCATTATGCGTTATGCGTTATCCGTTATGCGTTATGCGTTATGCGTTATGCGTTATGCGATATGCGTCATGCGTTAAGCGTTATGCGTTATGCATTATGCGTTATCCGTTATGCGTTATGCGTTATGCGTAATGCGTTATGAGTAATGTGTCATGCGTTATGCGTTATGCGTTATGCGTTATGCGTTATGCGTTATGCGTTATGCGTTATGCGTTATGCGTTATGCGTTATGCGTTATGCGTTATGCGTTAAGCGTTATGCGTTATGCGTTACGCGTTACGCGTTATGCGTTATGCGTTATGCGTTATGCGTTATGCGTTATGCGTTATGCGTTATGCGTTATGTGTTATGCGTTATGCGTTAAGCGTTATACGTTATGCGTTATGCGTTATGTGTTATGCGTTATGCGTTATGTGTTATGCGTTGTGCTTTACGGGTTATGCGATATGCGTTATGCGTTATGACTTTTTCATTGAACGTTATGCGTTATGCGATATGCGTTATGCGTTATGCGTTATGCGTTATGCGTTATGCGTTATGCGTTATGCGTTATGCGTTATGCGTTATGCGTTACGCGTTATGCGTTACGCGTTATGCGTTATGCGTTATGCGTTATTCGTTATGCGTTATGCGTTATGCGTTATGCGTTATGCGTTATGCGTTATGCGTTATGCGATATGCGTTATGCGTTATGCGTTATGCGTTATGCGTTATGCGTTACGCGTTATGCGTTACGCGTTATGCGTTATGCGTTATGCGTTATGCGTTATGCGTTATTCGTTATGCGTTATGCGTTATGCGTTATGCGTTATGCGTTATGCGATGTGCGTTATGCGTTATGCGTTATGCGTTATGCGTTATGCGTTATGCGTTATGCGTTATGCGTTATGCGTTATGCGTTATGCGTTATGCGTTAAGCATTATGACTTTTTCATTGAGCGTTATGCGTTATGACTTTTCCATTGAGCGTTATGCGTTATTCGTTATGGGTTATGCGTTATGCGTTATGGGTTATGCGTTATGCGTTATGCGTTATGCGTTATGCGTTATGCGTTATGCATTATGCGTTATGCGTTATCCGTTATGCGTTATGCGTTATGCGTTATGCGTTATGCGATATGCGTCATGCGTTAAGCGTTATGCGTTATGCATTATGCGTTATCCGTTATGCGTTATGCGTTATGCGTAATGCGTTATGAGTAATGTGTCATGCGTTATGCGTTATGCGTTATGCGTTATGCGTTACGCGTTATGCGTTACGCGTTATGCGTTATGCGTTATGCGTTATGCGTTATGCGTTATGCGTTATGCGTTGTGCGTTATGCGTTATGCGTTATGCGTTATGCGTTATGCGTTATGCGTTATGCGTTATGCGTTATGCGTTATGCGTTATGCGTTATGCGTTATGCGTTACGCGTTACGCGTTATGCGTTACGCGTTACGCGTTATGCGTTATGCGTTATGCGTTATGCGTTATGCGTTATGCGTTATGCGTTATGTGTTATGCGTTATGCGTTAAGCGTTATACGTTATGCATTATGCGTTATGTGTTATGCGTTATGCGTTATGTGTTATGCGTTGTGCTTTACGGGTTATGCGATATGCGTTATGCGTTATGACTTTTTCATTGAACGTTATGCGTTATGCGATATGCGTTATGCGTTATGCGTTATGCGTTATGCGTTATGCGTTATGCGTTATGCGTTATGCGTTATGCGTTATGCGTCATGCGTCATGCGTTATGCGTTATGCGTTATGCGTTATGCGTTATGCGTTATGCGTTATGCGTTATGCGTTATGCGTTATGCGTTATGCGTTATGCGTTATGCGTTATCCGTTACGCGTTACGCGTTAGGCGTTATGCGTTATGCGTTATGCGTTATGCGTTATGCGTTATGCGTTATGCGTTATGCGTTATGCGTTATGCGTTATGCGTTATGCGTTATGCGTTATGCGTTATGCGTTATGCGTTATGCGTTATGCGTTATGCGTTATGCGTTATGCGTTATGCGTTATGCGTTATGCGTTATGCGTTATGCGTTATGCATTATGCGTTATGCGTTATGCGTTATGCGTTATGCGTTATGCGTTATGCGTTATGCGTTATGCGTTATGCGTTATGCGTTATGCGTTATGCGTTATGCGTTATGCGTTATGCGTTATGCGTTATGCGTTATGCGTTATGCGTTATGCGTTATGCGTTATGCGTTATGCGTTATGCGTTATGCGTTATGCGTTATGCGTTATGCGTTATGCGTTATGCGTTATGCGTTATGCGTTATGCGTTATGCGTTATGCGTTATGCGTTATGCGTTATGCGTTATGCGTTATGCGTTATGCGTTATGCGTTAAGCATTATGACTTTTTCATTGAGCGTTATGCGTTATGACTTTTCCATTGAGCGTTATGCGTTATTCGTTATGGGTTATGCGTTATGCGTTATGGGTTATGCGTTATGCGTTATGCGTTATGCGTTATGCGTTATGCGTTATGCGTTATGCGTTATGCATTATGCGTTATGCGTTATCCGTTATGCGTTATGCGTTATGCGTTATGCGATATGCGTCATGCGTTAAGCGTTATGCGTTATGCATTATGCGTTATGCGTTATGCGTAATGCGTTATGAGTAATGTGTCATGCGTTATGCGTTATGCGTTATGCGTTATGCGTTATGCGTTATGCGTTATGCGTTATGCGTTATGCGTTATGCGTTATGCGTTATGCGTTATGCGTTATGCGTTATGCGTTAAGCGTTATGCGTTATGCGTTACGCGTTACGCGTTATGCGTTATGCGTTATGCGTTATGCGTTATGCGTTATGCGTTATGCGTTATGCGTTATGCGTTATGTGTTATGCGTTATGCGTTAAGCGTTATACGTTATGCGTTATGCGTTATGTGTTATGCGTTATGCGTTATGTGTTATGCGTTGTGCTTTACGGGTTATGCGATATGCGTTATGCGTTATGTCTTTTTCATTGAACGTTATGCGTTATGCGATATGCGTTATGCGTTATGCGTTATGCGTTATGCGTTATGCGTTATGCGTTATGCGTTATGCGTTATGCGTTATGCGTTACGCGTTATGCGTTACGCGTTATGCGTTATGCGTTATGCGTTATTCGTTATGCGTTATGCGTTATGCGTTATGCGTTATGCGTTATGCGTTATGCGTTATGCGATATGCGTTATGCGTTATGCGTTATGCGTTATGCGTTATGCGTTACGCGTTATGCGTTACGCGTTATGCGTTATGCGTTATGCGTTATGCGTTATGCGTTATTCGTTATGCGTTATGCGTTATGCGTTATGCGTTATGCGTTATGCGATGTGCGTTATGCGTTATGCGTTATGCGTTATGCGTTATGCGTTATGCGTTATGCGTTATGCGTTATGCGTTATGCGTTATGCGTTATGCGTTAAGCATTATGACTTTTTCATTGAGCGTTATGCGTTATGACTTTTCCATTGAGCGTTATGCGTTATTCGTTATGGGTTATGCGTTATGCGTTATGGGTTATGCGTTATGCGTTATGCGTTATGCGTTATGCGTTATGCGTTATGCATTATGCGTTATGCGTTATCCGTTATGCGTTATGCGTTATGCGTTATGCGTTATGCGATATGCGTCATGCGTTAAGCGTTATGCGTTATGCATTATGCGTTATCCGTTATGCGTTATGCGTTATGCGTAATGCGTTATGAGTAATGTGTCATGCGTTATGCGTTATGCGTTATGCGTTATGCGTTATGCGTTACGCGTTATGCGTTACGCGTTATGCGTTATGCGTTATGCGTTATGCGTTATGCGTTATGCGTTATGCGTTATGCGTTATGCGTTATGCGTTATGCGTTATGCGTTACGCGTTACGCGTTACGCGTTACGCGTTATGCGTTATGCGTTATGCGTTATGCGTTATGCGTTATGCGTTATGTGTTATGCGTTATGCGTTAAGCGTTATACGTTATGCATTATGCGTTATGTGTTATGCGTTATGCGTTATGTGTTATGCGTTGTGCTTTACGGGTTATGCGATATGCGTTATGCGTTATGACTTTTTCATTGAACGTTATGCGTTATGCGATATGCGTTATGCGTTATGCGTTATGCGTTATGCGTTATGCGTTATGCGTTATGCGTTATGCGTTATGCGTTATGCGTTATGCATTATGCGTTATGCGTTATCCGTTATGCGTTATGCGTTATGCGTTATGCGTTATGCGATATGCGTCATGCGTTAAGCGTTATGCGTTATGCATTATGCGTTATGCGTTATCCGTTATGCGTTATGCGTTATGCGTTATGCGTTATGCGATATGCGTCATGCGTTAAGCGTTATGCGTTATGCATTATGCGTTATCCGTTATGCGTTATGCGTTATGCGTAATGGGTTATGAGTAATGTGTCATGCGTTATGCGTTATGCGTTATGCGTTATGCGTTATGCGTTACGCGTTATGCGTTACGCGTTATGCGTTATGCGTTATGCGTTATGCGTTATGCGTTATGCGTTATGCGTTATGCGTTATGCGTTATGCGTTATGCGTTATGCGTTATGCGTTATGCGTTATGCGTTATGCGTTATGCATTATGCGTTATGCGTTATCCGTTATGCGTTATGCGTTATGCGTTATGCGTTATGCGATATGCGTCATGCGTTAAGCGTTATGCGTTATGCATTATGCGTTATCCGTTATGCGTTATGCGTTATGCGTAATGCGTTATGAGTAATGTGTCATGCGTTATGCGTTATGCGTTATGCGTTATGCGTTATGCGTTACGCGTTATGCGTTACGCGTTATGCGTTATGCGTTATGCGTTATGCGTTATGCGTTATGCGTTATGCGTTATGCGTTATGTGTTATGCGTTATGCGTTAAGCGTTATACGTTATGCATTATGCGTTATGTGTTATGCGTTATGCGTTATGTGTTATGCGTTGTGCTTTACGGGTTATGCGATATGCGTTATGCGTTATGCGATATGCGTTATGCGTTATGCGTTATGCGATATGCGTTATGCGTTATGCGTTATGCGTTATGCGTTATGCGTTATGCGTTATGCGTTATGCGTTATGCGTTATGCGTTATGCGTCATGCGTCATGCGTTATGCGTTATGCGTTATGCGTTATGCGTTATGCGTTATGCGTTATGCGTTATGCGTTATGCGTTATGCGTTATGCGTTATGCGTTATGCGTTATCCGTTACGCGTTATCCGTTATGCGTTAGGCGTTATGCGTTATGCGTTATGCGTTATGCGTTATGCGTTATGCGTTATGCGTTATGCGTTATGCGTTATGCCTTATGCGTTATGCGTTATGCGTTATGCGTTATGCGTTATGCCTTATGCGTTATGCGTTATGCGTTATGCGTTATGCGTTATGCGTTATGCGTTATGCGCCATGCGTTATCCGTTAGGCGTTATCCGTTATGCGTTACGCGTTATGCGTTATGCGTTATGCGTTATGCGTTATGCGTTATGCGTTATGCGTTATGCGTTATGCGTTATGCGTTATGCGTTATGCGTTATGCGTTATGCGTTATGCGTTATGCGTTATGCGTTATGCGTTATGCGTTATGCGTTATGCGTTATGCGTTATGCGTTATGCGTTATGCCTTATGCGTTATGCGTTATGCGTTATGCGTTATGCGTTATGCGTTATGCGTTATGCGCCATGCGTTATCCGTTATGCGTTATCCGTTATGCGTTACGCGTTATGCGTTATGCGTTATGCGTTATGCGTTATGCGTTATGCGTTATGCGTTATGCGTTATGCGTTATGCGTTATGCGTTATGCGTTATGCGTTATGCGTTATGCGTTATGCGTTATGCGTTATGCGATGTGCGTTATGCGTTATGCGTTATGCGTTATGCGTTATGCGTTATGCGTTATGCGTTATGCGTTATGCGTTATGCGTTATGCGTTATGCGTTAAGCATTATGACTTTTTCATTGAGCGTTATGCGTTATGACTTTTCCATTGAGCGTTATGCGTTATTCGTTATGGGTTATGCGTTATGCGTTATGGGTTATGCGTTATGCGTTATGCGTTATGCGTTATGCGTTATGCATTATGCGTTATGCGTTATCCGTTATGCGTTATGCGTTATGCGTTATGCGTTATGCGATATGCGTCATGCGTTAAGCGTTATGCGTTATGCATTATGCGTTATCCGTTATGCGTTATGCGTTATGCGTAATGCGTTATGAGTAATGTGTCATGCGTTATGCGTTATGCGTTATGCGTTATGCGTTATGCGATGTGCGTTATGCGTTATGCGTTATGCGTTATGCGTTATGCGTTATGCGTTATGCGTTATGCGTTAAGCATTATGACTTTTTCATTGAGCGTTATGCGTTATGACTTTTCCATTGAGCGTTATGCGTTATTCGTTATGGGTTATGCGTTATGCGTTATGGGTTATGCGTTATGCGTTATGCGTTATGCGTTATGCGTTATGCGTTATGCATTATGCGTTATGCGTTATCCGTTATGCGTCATGCGTTATGCGTTATGCGTTATGCGATATGCGTCATGCGTTAAGCGTTATGCGTTATGCATTATGCGTTATCCGTTATGCGTTATGCGTTATGCGTAATGCGTTATGAGTAATGTGTCATGCGTTATGCGTTATGCGTTATGCGTTATGCGTTATGCGTTACGCGTTATGCGTTACGCGTTATGCGTTATGCGTTATGCGTTATGCGTTATGCGTTATGCGTTATGCGTTATGCGTTATGCGTTATGCGTTATGCGTTATGCGTTATGCGTTATGCGTTATGCGTTATGCGATATGCGTCATGCGTTAAGCGTTATGCGTTATGCATTATGCGTTATCCGTTATGCGTTATGCGTTATGCGTAATGCGTTATGAGTAATGTGTCATGCGTTATGCGTTATGCGTTATGCGTTATGCGTTATGCGTTACGCGTTATGCGTTACGCGTTATGCGTTATGCGTTATGCGTTATGCGTTATGCGTTATGCGTTATGCGTTATGTGTTATGCGTTATGCGTTAAGCGTTATACGTTATGCATTATGCGTTATGTGTTATGCGTTATGCGTTATGTGTTATGCGTTGTGCTTTACGGGTTATGCGTTATGCGTAATGCGTTATGAGTAATGTGTCATGCGTTATGCGTTATGCGTTATGCGTTATGCGTTATGCGTTACGCGTTATGCGTTACGCGTTATGCGTTATGCGTTATGCGTTATGCGTTATGCGTTATGCGTTATGCGTTATGTGTTATGCGTTATGCGTTAAGCGTTATGCGTTATGCATTATGCGTTATCCGTTATGCGTTATGCGTTATGCGTAATGCGTTATGAGTAATGTGTCATGCGTTATGCGTTATGCGTTATGCGTTATGCGTTATGCGTTACGCGTTATGCGTTACGCGTTATGCGTTATGCGTTATGCGTTATGCGTTATGCGTTATGCGTTATGCGTTATGCGTTATGCGTTATGCGTTATGCGTTATGCGTTATGCGTTATGCGTTATGCGTTATGCGTTACGCGTTACGCGTTACGCGTTACGCGTTACGCGTTACGCGTTATGCGTTATGCGTTATGCGTTATGCGTTATGCGTTATGCGTTATGTGTTATGCGTTATGCGTTAAGCGTTATACGTTATGCATTATGCGTTATGTGTTATGCGTTATGCGTTATGTGTTATGCGTTGTGCTTTACGGGTTATGCGATATGCGTTATGCGTTATGACTTTTTCATTGAACGTTATGCGTTATGCGATATGCGTTATGCGTTATGCGTTATGCGTTATGCGTTATGCGTTATGCGTTATGCGTTATGCGTTATGCGTTATGCGTTATGCGTTATGCGTTATGCGTTATGCGTTATGCGTTATGCGTTATGCGTCATGCGTCATGCGTTATGCGTCATGCGTTATGCGTTATGCGTTATGCGTTATGCGTTATGCGTTATGCGTTATGCGTTATGCGTTATGCGTTATGCGTTATGCGTTATGCGTTATGCGTTATGCGTTATGCGTTATGCGTTATGCGTTATCCGTTACGCGTTATCCGTTATGCGTTAGGCGTTATGCGTTATGCGTTATGCGTTATGCGTTATGCGTTATGCGTTATGCGTTATGCGTTATGCGTTATGCGTTATGCGTTATGCGTTATGCCTTATGCGTTATGCGTTATGCGTTATGCGTTATGCGTTATGCCTTATGCGTTATGCGTTATGCGTTATGCGTTATGCGTTATGCGTTATGCGTTATGCGCCATGCGTTATCCGTTAGGCGTTATCCGTTATGCGTTACGCGTTATGCGTTATGCGTTATGCGTTATGCGTTATGCGTTATGCGTTATGCGTTATGCGTTATGCGTTATGCGTTATGCGTTATGCGTTATGCGTTATGCGTTATGCGTTATGCGTTATGCGTTATGCGTTATGCGTTATGCGTTATGCGTTATGCGTTATGCGTTATGCGTTATGCGTTATGCGTTATGCGTTATGCGTTATGCGTTATGCGTTATGCGTTATGCGTTATGCGTTATGCGTTATGCGTTATGCGTTATGCGTTATGCGTTATGCGTTATGCGTTATGCGTTATGCCTTATGCGTTATGCGTTATGCGTTATGCGTTATGCGTTATGCGTTATGCGTTATGCGTTATGCGTTATGCGTTATGCGTTATGCGTTATGCGTTATGCGTTATGCGTTATGCGTTATGCGTTATGCGTTATGCGTTATGCGTTATGCGTTATGCGTTATGCGTTATGCCTTATGCGTTATGCGTTATGCGTTATGCGTTATGCGTTATGCGCCATGCGTTATCCGTTATGCGTTATCCGTTATGCGTTACGCGTTATGCGTTATGCGTTATGCGTTATGCGTTATGCGTTATGCGTTATGCGTTATGCGTTATGCGTTATGCGTTATGCGTTATGCGTTATGCGTTATGCGTTATGCGTTATGCGTTATGCGTTATGCGTTATGCGTTATGCGTTATGCGTTATGCGTTATGCGTTATGCGTTATGCGTTATGCGTTATGCGTTATGCGTTATGCGTTATGCGTTATGCGTTATGCGTTATGCGTTATGCGTTATGCGTTATGCGTTATGCGTTATGCGTTATGCGTTATGCGTTATGCGTTATGCGTTATGCGTTATGCGTTATGCGTTATGCGTTATGCGTTATGCGTTATGCGTTATGCGTTATGCGTTATGCGTTATGCGTTATGCGATATGCGTTATTCGTTATGCGTAATGCGTTATGCGTCATGCGTTATGCGTTATGCGTTCTGCGTTATGCGTCATGCGTCATGCGTTATGCGTTCTGCGTTATGCGTTATGCGTTATGCGTTATGCGTTATGCGTTATGCGTTATGCGTTATGCGTTATGCGTTATGCGTTATGCGTTATGCGTTATGCGTTATGCGTTATGCGTTATGCGTTATGCGTTATGCGTTATGCGTTATGCGTTATGCGTTATGCGTTATGCGTTATGCGTTATGCGTTATGCGTTATGCGTTATGCGTTATGCGTTATGCGTTATGCGTTATGCGTTATGCGTTATGCGTTATGCGTTATGCGTTATGCGTTATGCGTTATGCGTTATGCGTTATGCGTTATGCGTTATGCGTTATGCGTTATGCGTTATGCGTTATGCGTTATGCGTTATGCGTTATGCGTTATGCGTTATGCGTTATGCGTTATGCGTTATGCCTTATGCGTTATGCGTTATGCGTTATGCGTTATGCGTTATGCGTTATGCGTTATGCGTTATGCGTTATCCGTTATGCGTTATCCGTTATGCGTTACGCGTTATGCGTTATGCGTTATGCGTTATGCGTTATGCGTTATGCGTTATGCGTTATGCGTTATGCGTTATGCGTTATGCGTTATGCGTTATGCGTTATGCGTTATGCGTTATGCGTTAAGCGTTATACGTTATGCGATATGCGTTATGCGTTATGCGTTATGCATTATGCGTTATGCGTTATCCGTTATGCGTTATGCGTTATGCGTTATGCGTTATGCGATATGCGTCATGCGTTAAGCGTTATGCGTTATGCATTATGCGTTATCCGTTATGCGTTATGCGTTATGCGTAATGCGTTATGAGTAATGTGTCATGCGTTATGCGTTATGCGTTATGCGTTATGCGTTATGCGTTATGCGTTATGCGTTATGCGTTATGCGTTATGCGTTATGCGTTATGCGTTATGCGTTATGCGTTATGCGTTATGCATTATGCGTTATGCGTTATCCGTTATGCGTTATGCGTTATGCGTTATGCGTTATGCGATATGCGTCATGCGTTAAGCGTTATGCGTTATGCATTATGCGTTATCCGTTATGCGTTATGCGTTATGCGTAATGCGTTATGAGTAATGTGTCATGCGTTATGCGTTATGCGTTATGCGTTATGCGTTATGCGTTACGCGTTATGCGTTACGCGTTATGCGTTATGCGTTATGCGTTATGCGTTATGCGTTATGCGTTATGCGTTATGCGTTATGCGTTATGCGTTATGCGTTATGCGTTATGCGTTATGCGTTATGCGTTATGCGTTACGCGTTACGCGTTACGCGTTACGCGTTACGCGTTACGCGTTATGCGTTATGCGTTATGCGTTATGCGTTATGCGTTATGCGTTATGTGTTATGCGTTATGCGTTAAGCGTTATACGTTATGCATTATGCGTTATGTGTTATGCGTTATGCGTTATGTGTTATGCGTTGTGCTTTACGGGTTATGCGATATGCGTTATGCGTTATGACTTTTTCATTGAACGTTATGCGTTATGCGATATGCGTTATGCGTTATGCGTTATGCGTTATGCGTTATGCGTTATGCGTTATGCGTTATGCGTTATGCGTTATGCGTTATGCGTTATGCGTCATGCGTCATGCGTTATGCGTTATGCGTTATGCGTTATGCGTTATGCGTTATGCGTTATGCGTTATGCGTTATGCGTTATGCGTTATGCGTTATGCGTTATGCGTTATCCGTTACGCGTTATCCGTTATGCGTTAGGCGTTATGCGTTATGCGTTATGCGTTATGCGTTATGCGTTATGCGTTATGCGTTATGCGTTATGCGTTATGCGTTATGCGTTATGCGTTATGCCTTATGCGTTATGCGTTATGCGTTATGCGTTATGCGTTATGCCTTATGCGTTATGCGTTATGCGTTATGCGTTATGCGTTATGCGTTATGCGTTATGCGTTATGCGCCATGCGTTATCCGTTAGGCGTTATCCGTTATGCGTTACGCGTTATGCGTTATGCGTTATGCGTTATGCGTTATGCGTTATGCGTTATGCGTTATGCGTTATGCGTTATGCGTTATGCGTTATGCGTTATGCGTTATGCGTTATGCGTTATGCGTTACGCGTTACGCGTTACGCGTTACGCGTTATGCGTTATGCGTTATGCGTTATGCGTTACGCGTTACGCGTTACGCGTTACGCGTTACGCGTTATGCGTTATGCGTTATGCGTTATGCGTTATGCGTTATGCGTTATGCGTTATGCGTTATGCGTTATGCGTTATGCGTTATGCGTTATGCGTTATGCGTTATGCGTTATGCGTTATGCGTTATGCGTTATGCGTTATGCGTTATGCGTTATGCGTTATGCGTTATGCGTTATGCGTTATGCGTTATGCCTTATGCGTTATGCGTTATGCGTTATGCGTTATGCGTTATGCGTTATGCGTTATGCGTTATGCGTTATGCGCCATGCGTTATCCGTTATGCGTTATCCGTTATGCGTTACGCGTTATGCGTTATGCGTTATGCGTTATGCGTTATGCGTTATGCGTTATGCGTTATGCGTTATGCGTTATGCGTTATGCGTTATGCGTTATGCGTTATGCGTTATGCGTTATGCGTTATGCGTTATGCGTTATGCGTTATGCGTTATGCGTTAGGCGTTATGCGTTACGCGTTACGCGTTACGCGTTATGCGTTATGCGTTATGCGTTACGCGTTACGCGTTACGCGTTACGCGTTACGCGTTATGCGTTATGCGTTATGCGTTACGCGTTATGCGTTATGCGTTATGCGTTATGCGTTATGCGTTATGCGTTATGCGTTATGCGTTATGCGTTATGCGTTATGCGTTATGCGTTATGCGTTATGCGTTATGCGTTATGCGTTATGCGTTATGCGTTATGCGTTATGCGTTATGCGTTATGCGTTATGCGTTATGCGTTATGCGTTATGCGTTATGCGTTATGCGTTATGCGTTATGCGTTATGCGTTATGCGTTATGCGATATGCGTTATTCGTTATGCGTAATGCGTTATGCGTCATGCGTTATGCGTTATGCGTTCTGCGTTATGCGTCATGCGTCATGCGTTATGCGTTCTGCGTTATGCGTTATGCGTTATGCGTTATGCGTTATGCGTTATGCGTTATGCGTTATGCGTTATGCGTTATGCGTTATGCGTTATGCGTTATGCGTTATGCGTTATGCGTTATGCGTTATGCGTTATGCGTTATGCGTTATGCGTTATGCGTTATGCGTTATGCGTTATGCGTTATGCGTTATGCGTTATGCGTTATGCGTTATGCGTTATGCGTTATGCGTTATGCGTTATGCGTTATGCGTTATGCGTTATGCGTTATGCGTTATGCGTTATGCGTTATGCGTTATGCGTTATGCGTTATGCGTTATGCGTTATGCGTTATGCGTTATGCGTTATGCGTTATGCGTTATGCGTTATGCGTTATGCGTTATGCGTTATGCGTTATGCGTTATGCGTTATGCGTTATGCGTTATGCGTTATGCGTTATGCGTTATGCGTTATCCGTTATGCGTTATCCGTTATGCGTTACGCGTTATGCGTTATGCGTTATGCGTTATGCGTTATGCGTTATGCGTTATGCGTTATGCGTTATGCGTTATGCGTTATGCGTTATGCGTTATGCGTTATGCGTTAAGCGTTATACGTTATGCGATATGCGTTATGCGTTATGCGTTATGCATTATGCGTTATGCGTTATCCGTTATGCGTTATGCGTTATGCGTTATGCGTTATGCGATATGCGTCATGCGTTAAGCGTTATGCGTTATGCATTATGCGTTATCCGTTATGCGTTATGCGTTATGCGTAATGCGTTATGAGTAATGTGTCATGCGTTATGCGTTATGCGTTATGCGTTATGCGTTATGCGTTATGCGTTATGCGTTATGCGTTATGCGTTATGCGTTATGCGTTATGCGTTATGCGTTATGCATTATGCGTTATGCGTTATCCGTTATGCGTTATGCGTTATGCGTTATGCGTTATGCGATATGCGTCATGCGTTAAGCGTTATGCGTTATGCATTATGCGTTATCCGTTATGCGTTATGCGTTATGCGTAATGCGTTATGAGTAATGTGTCATGCGTTATGCGTTATGCGTTATGCGTTATGCGTTATGCGTTACGCGTTATGCGTTACGCGTTATGCGTTATGCGTTATGCGTTATGCGTTATGCGTTATGCGTTATGCGTTATGCGTTATGCGTTATGCGTTATGCGTTATGCGTTATGCGTTATGCGTTATGCGTTACGCGTTACGCGTTACGCGTTACGCGTTACGCGTTACGCGTTATGCGTTATGCGTTATGCGTTATGCGTTATGCGTTATGCGTTATGTGTTATGCGTTATGCGTTAAGCGTTATACGTTATGCATTATGCGTTATGTGTTATGCGTTATGCGTTATGTGTTATGCGTTGTGCTTTACGGGTTATGCGATATGCGTTATGCGTTATGACTTTTTCATTGAACGTTATGCGTTATGCGATATGCGTTATGCGTTATGCGTTATGCGTTATGCGTTATGCGTTATGCGTTATGCGTTATGCGTTATGCGTTATGCGTTATGCGTTATGCGTCATGCGTCATGCGTTATGCGTTATGCGTTATGCGTTATGCGTTATGCGTTATGCGTTATGCGTTATGCGTTATGCGTTATGCGTTATGCGTTATGCGTTATGCGTTATCCGTTACGCGTTATCCGTTATGCGTTAGGCGTTATGCGTTATGCGTTATGCGTTATGCGTTATGCGTTATGCGTTATGCGTTATGCGTTATGCGTTATGCGTTATGCGTTATGCGTTATGCCTTATGCGTTATGCGTTATGCGTTATGCGTTATGCGTTATGCCTTATGCGTTATGCGTTATGCGTTATGCGTTATGCGTTATGCGTTATGCGTTATGCGTTATGCGCCATGCGTTATCCGTTAGGCGTTATCCGTTATGCGTTACGCGTTATGCGTTATGCGTTATGCGTTATGCGTTATGCGTTATGCGTTATGCGTTATGCGTTATGCGTTATGCGTTATGCGTTACGCGTTACGCGTTACGCGTTACGCGTTATGCGTTATGCGTTATGCGTTATGCGTTACGCGTTACGCGTTACGCGTTACGCGTTATGCGTTATGCGTTATGCGTTATGCGTTATGCGTTATGCGTTATGCGTTATGCGTTATGCGTTATGCGTTATGCGTTATGCGTTATGCGTTATGCGTTATGCGTTATGCGTTATGCGTTATGCGTTATGCGTTATGCGTTATGCGTTATGCGTTATGCGTTATGCGTTATGCGTTATGCGTTATGCGTTATGCGTTATGCGTTATGCGTTATGCGTTATGCGTTATGCGTTATGCGTTATGCGTTATGCGTTATGCGTTATGCGTTATGCGTTATGCGTTATGCGTTATGCCTTATGCGTTATGCGTTATGCGTTATGCGTTATGCGTTATGCGTTATGCGTTATGCGTTATGCGTTATGCGCCATGCGTTATCCGTTATGCGTTATCCGTTATGCGTTACGCGTTATGCGTTATGCGTTATGCGTTATGCGTTATGCGTTATGCGTTATGCGTTATGCGTTATGCGTTATGCGTTATGCGTTATGCGTTATGCGTTATGCGTTATGCGTTATGCGTTATGCGTTATGCGTTATGCGTTAGGCGTTATGCGTTACGCGTTACGCGTTACGCGTTATGCGTTATGCGTTATGCGTTACGCGTTACGCGTTACGCGTTACGCGTTACGCGTTATGCGTTATGCGTTATGCGTTATGCGTTATGCGTTATGCGTTATGTGTTATGCGTTATGCGTTATGCGTTATGCGTTATGCGTTATGCGTTATGCGTTATGCGTTATGCGTTATGCGTTATGCGTTATGCGTTATGCGTTATGCGTTATGCGTTATGCGTTATGCGTTATGCGTTATGCGTTATGCGTTATGCGTTATGCGTTATGCGTTATGCGTTATGCGTTATGCGTTATGCGTTATGCGTTATGCGTTATGCGTTATGCGTTATGCGTTATGCGTTATGCGTTATGCGTTATGCGTTATGCGTTATGCGTTATGCGTTATGCGTTATGCGTTATGCGTTATGCCTTATGCGTTATGCGTTATGCGTTATGCGTTATGCCTTATGCGTTATGCGTTATGCGTTATGCGTTATGCGTTATGCGTTATGCGTTATGCGTTATGCGTTATGCGTTATGCGTTATGCGTTATGCGTTATGCGTTATGCGTTATGCGTTATGCGTTATGCGTTATGCGTTATGCGTTATGCGTTATGCGTTATGCGTTATGCGTTATGCGTTATGCGTTATGCGTTATGCGTTATGCCTTATGCGTTATGCGTTATGCGTTATGCGTTATGCGTTATGCGTTATGCGTTATGCGTTATGCGTTATGCGTTATGCGTTATGCGCCATGCGTTATCCGTTATGCGTTATCCGTTATGCGTTACGCGTTATGCGTTATGCGTTATGCGTTATGCGTTATGCGTTATGCGTTATGCGTTATGCGTTATGCGCCATGCGTTATCCGTTAGGCGTTATCCGTTATGCGTTACGCGTTATGCGTTATGCGTTATGCGTTATGCGTTATGCGTTATGCGTTATGCGTTATGCGTTATGCGTTATGCGTTATGCGTTATGCGTTATGCGTTATGCGTTATGCGTTACGCGTTACGCGTTACGCGTTACGCGTTATGCGTTATGCGTTATGCGTTATGCGTTACGCGTTACGCGTTACGCGTTACGCGTTATGCGTTATGCGTTATGCGTTATGCGTTAGGCGTTATGCGTTACGCGTTACGCGTTACGCGTTATGCGTTATGCGTTATGCGTTATGCGTTATGCGTTATGCGTTATGCGTTATGCGTTATGCGTTATGCGTTATGCGTTATGCGTTATGCGTTATGCGTTATGCGTTATGCGTTACGCGTTACGCGTTACGCGTTACGCGTTATGCGTTATGCGTTATGCGTTATGCGTTATGCGCCATGCGTTATCCGTTAGGCGTTATCCGTTATGCGTTACGCGTTATGCGTTATGCGTTATGCGTTATGCGTTATGCGTTATGCGTTATGCGTTATGCGTTATGCGTTATGCGTTATGCGTTATGCGTTATGCGTTATGCGTTATGCGTTATGCGTTATGCGTTATGCGTTACGCGTTACGCGTTACGCGTTATGCGTTATGCGTTATGCGTTATGCGTTACGCGTTACGCGTTACGCGTTACGCGTTATGCGTTATGCGTTATGCGTTATGCGTTATGCGCCATGCGTTATCCGTTAGGCGTTATCCGTTATGCGTTACGCGTTATGCGTTATGCGTTATGCGTTATGCGTTATGCGTTATGCGTTATGCGTTATGCGTTATGCGTTATGCGTTATGCGTTATGCGTTATGCGTTATGCGTTACGCGTTACGCGTTACGCGTTACGCGTTATGCGTTATGCGTTATGCGTTATGCGTTACGCGTTACGCGTTACGCGTTACGCGTTATGCGTTATGCGTTATGCGTTATGCGTTAGGCGTTATGCGTTATGCGTTATGCGTTATGCGTTATGCGTTATGCGTTATGCGTTATGCGTTATGCGTTATGCGTTACGCGTTACGCGTTACGCGTTACGCGTTACGCGTTACGCGTTATGCGTTATGCGTTATGCGTTATGCGTTATGCGTTATGCGTTATGTGTTATGCGTTATGCGTTAAGCGTTATACGTTATGCATTATGCGTTATGTGTTATGCGTTATGCGTTATGTGTTATGCGTTGTGCTTTACGGGTTATGCGATATGCGTTATGCGTTATGACTTTTTCATTGAACGTTATGCGTTATGCGATATGCGTTATGCGTTATGCGTTATGCGTTATGCGTTATGCGTTATGCGTTATGCGTTATGCGTTATGCGTTATGCGTTATGCGTTATGCGTCATGCGTCATGCGTTATGCGTTATGCGTTATGCGTTATGCGTTATGCGTTATGCGTTATGCGTTATGCGTTATGCGTTATGCGTTATGCGTTATGCGTTATGCGTTATGCGTTATCCGTTACGCGTTATCCGTTATGCGTTAGGCGTTATGCGTTATGCGTTATGCGTTATGCGTTATGCGTTATGCGTTATGCGTTATGCGTTATGCGTTATGCGTTATGCGTTATGCGTTATGCGTTATGCCTTATGCGTTATGCGTTATGCGTTATGCGTTATGCGTTATGCCTTATGCGTTATGCGTTATGCGTTATGCGTTATGCGTTATGCGTTATGCGTTATGCGTTATGCGCCATGCGTTATCCGTTAGGCGTTATCCGTTATGCGTTACGCGTTATGCGTTATGCGTTATGCGTTATGCGTTATGCGTTATGCGTTATGCGTTATGCGTTATGCGTTATGCGTTATGCGTTATGCGTTACGCGTTACGCGTTACGCGTTACGCGTTATGCGTTATGCGTTATGCGTTATGCGTTACGCGTTACGCGTTACGCGTTACGCGTTACGCGTTATGCGTTATGCGTTATGCGTTATGCGTTATGCGTTATGCGTTATGCGTTATGCGTTATGCGTTATGCGTTATGCGTTATGCGTTATGCGTTATGCGTTATGCGTTATGCGTTATGCGTTATGCGTTATGCGTTATGCGTTATGCGTTATGCGTTATGCGTTATGCGTTATGCGTTATGCGTTATGCGTTATGCGTTATGCGTTATGCGTTATGCGTTATGCGTTATGCGTTATGCGTTATGCGTTATGCGTTATGCGTTATGCGTTATGCCTTATGCGTTATGCGTTATGCGTTATGCGTTATGCGTTATGCGTTATGCGTTATGCGTTATGCGTTATGCGCCATGCGTTATCCGTTATGCGTTATCCGTTATGCGTTACGCGTTATGCGTTATGCGTTATGCGTTATGCGTTATGCGTTATGCGTTATGCGTTATGCGTTATGCGTTATGCGTTATGCGTTATGCGTTATGCGTTATGCGTTATGCGTTATGCGTTATGCGTTATGCGTTATGCGTTAGGCGTTATGCGTTACGCGTTACGCGTTACGCGTTATGCGTTATGCGTTATGCGTTACGCGTTACGCGTTACGCGTTACGCGTTACGCGTTATGCGTTATGCGTTATGCGTTATGCGTTATGCGTTATGCGTTATGCGTTATGCGTTATGCGTTATGCGTTATGCGTTATGCGTTATGCGTTATGCGTTATGCGTTATGCGTTATGCGTTATGCGTTATGCGTTATGCGTTATGCGTTATGCGTTATGCGTTATGCGTTATGCGTTATGCGTTATGCGTTATGCGTTATGCGTTATGCGTTATGCGTTATGCGTTATGCGTTATGCGTTATGCGTTATGCGTTATGCGTTATGCGTTATGCGTTATGCGTTATGCGTTATGCGTTATGCGTTATGCGTTATGCGTTATGCGTTATGCGTTATGCGTTATGCGTTATGCGTTATGCGTTATGCGTTATGCGTTATGCGTTATGCGTTATGCCTTATGCGTTATGCGTTATGCGTTATGCGTTATGCCTTATGCGTTATGCGTTATGCGTTATGCGTTATGCGTTATGCGTTATGCGTTATGCGTTATGCGTTATGCGTTATGCGTTATGCGTTATGCGTTATGCGTTATGCGTTATGCGTTATGCGTTATGCGTTATGCGTTATGCGTTATGCGTTATGCGTTATGCGTTATGCGTTATGCGTTATGCGTTATGCGTTATGCGTTATGCGTTATGCGTTATGCGTTATGCGTTATGCGTTATGCGTTATGCGTTATGCGTTATGCGTTATGCGTTATGCGTTATGCGTTATGCGCCATGCGTTATCCGTTATGCGTTATCCGTTATGCGTTACGCGTTATGCGTTATGCGTTATGCGTTATGCGTTATGCGTTATGCGTTATGCGTTATGCGTTATGCGTTATGCGTTATGCGTTATGCGTTATGCGTTATGCGTTATGCGTTATGCGTTATGCGTTATGCGTTATGCGTTATGCGTTATGCGTTATGCGTTATGCGTTATGCGTTATGCGTTATGCGTTATGCGTTATGCGTTATGCGTTATGCGTTATGCGTTATGCGTTATGCGTTATGCGTTATGCGTTATGCGTTACGCGTTACGCGTTACGCGTTATGCGTTATGCGTTATGCGTTACGCGTTACGCGTTACGCGTTACGCGTTACGCGTTATGCGTTATGCGTTATGCGTTATGCGTTATGCGTTATGCGTTATGCGTTATGCGTTATGCGTTATGCGTTATGCGTTATGCGTTATGCGTTATGCGTTATGCGTTATGCGTTATGCGTTATGCGTTATGCGTTATGCGTTATGCGTTATGCGTTACGCGTTACGCGTTACGCGTTACGCGTTATGCGTTATGCGTTATGCGTTATGCGTTACGCGTTACGCGTTACGCGTTACGCGTTATGCGTTATGCGTTATGCGTTATGCGTTATGCGCCATGCGTTATCCGTTAGGCGTTATCCGTTATGCGTTACGCGTTATGCGTTATGCGTTATGCGTTATGCGTTATGCGTTATGCGTTATGCGTTATGCGTTATGCGTTATGCGTTATGCGTTATGCGTTATGCGTTATGCGTTATGCGTTATGCGTTACGCGTTACGCGTTACGCGTTACGCGTTATGCGTTATGCGTTATGCGTTATGCGTTACGCGTTACGCGTTACGCGTTACGCGTTATGCGTTATGCGTTATGCGTTATGCGTTAGGCGTTATGCGTTACGCGTTACGCGTTACGCGTTATGCGTTATGCGTTATGCGTTACGCGTTACGCGTTACGCGTTACGCGTTACGCGTTATGCGTTATGCGTTATGCGTTATGCGTTATGCGTTATGCGTTATGCGTTATGCGTTATGCGTTATGCGTTATGCGTTATGCGTTATGCGTTATGCGTTATGCGTTATGCGTTATGCGTTATGCGTTATGCGTTATGCGTTATGCGTTATGCGTTATGCGTTATGCGTTATGCGTTATGCGTTATGCGTTATGCGTTATGCGTTATGCGTTATGCGTTATGCGTTATGCGTTATGCGTTATGCGTTATGCGTTATGCGTTATGCGTTATGCGTTATGCGTTATGCGTTATGCGTTATGCGTTATGCGTTATGCGTTATGCGTTATGCGTTATGCGTTATGCGTTATGCGTTATGCGTTATGCGTTATGCGTTATGCGTTATGCGTTATGCGTTATGCGTTATGCGTTATGCGTTAGGCGTTATGCGTTACGCGTTACGCGTTACGCGTTATGCGTTATGCGTTACGCGTTACGCGTTACGCGTTACGCGTTACGCGTTATGCGTTATGCGTTATGCGTTATGCGTTATGCGTTACGCGTTACGCGTTACGCGTTATGCGTTATGCGTTATGCGTTATGCGTTATGCGTTATGCGTTATGCGTTATGCGTTATGCGTTATGCGTTATGCGTTATGCGTTATGCGTTATGCGTTATGCGTTATGCGTTATGCGTTATGCGTTATGCGTTATGCGTTATGCGTTATGCGTTATGCGTTATGCGTTATGCGTTATGCGTTATGCGTTATGCGTTATGCGTTATGCGTTATGCGTTATGCGTTATGCGTTATGCGTTATGCGTTATGCGTTATGCGTTATGCGTTATGCGTTATGCGTTATGCGTTATGCGTTATGCGTTATGCGTTATGCGTTATGCGTTATGCGTTATGCGTTATGCGTTATGCGTTATGCGTTATGCGTTATGCGATATGCGTTATGCGTTATGACTTTTTCATTGAACGTTATGCGTTATGCGATATGCGTTCTGCGTTATGCGTTATGCGTTATGCGTTATGCGTTATGCGTTATGCGTTATGCGTTATGCGTTATGCGTTATGCGTTATGCGTTATGCGTTATGCGTTATGCGTTATGCGATATGCGTTATGCGTTATGACTTTTTCATTGAACGTTATGCGTTATGCGATATGCGTTCTGCGTTATGCGTTATGCGTTATGCGTTATGCGTTATGCGTTATGCGTTATGCGTTATGCGTTATGCGTTATGCGTTATGCGTTATGCGTTATGCGTTATGCGTTATGCGTTATGCGTTATGCGTTATGCGTTATGCGTTATGCGTTATGCGTTATGCGTTATGCGTTATGCGTTATGCGTTATGCGTTATGCGTTATGCGTTATGCGTTATGCGTTATGCGTTATGCGTTATGCGTTATGCGTTATGCGTTATGCGTTATGCGTTATGCGTTATGCGTTATGCGTTATGCGTTATGCGTTATGCGTTATGCGTTATGCGTTATGCGTTATGCGTTATGCGTTATGCGTTATGCGTTATGCGTTATGCGTTATGCGTTATGCGTTATGCGTTATGCGTTATGCTTTATGCGTTATGCGTTATGCGTTATGCGTTATGCGTTATGCGTTATGCGTTATGCGTTATGCGTTATGCGTTATGCGTTATGCGTTATGCGTTATGCGTTATGCGTTATGCGTTATGCGTTATGCGTTATGCGTTATGCGTTATGCGTTATGCGTTATGCGTTATGCGTTATGCGTTATGCGTTATGCGTTATGCGTTATGCCTTATGCCTTATGCGTTATGCGTTATGCGTTATGCGTTATGCGTTATGCGTTATGCGTTATGCGTTATGCGTTATGCGTTATGCGTTATGCGTTATGCGTTATGCGTTATGCGTTATGCGCCATGCGTTATCCGTTATGCGTTATCCGTTATGCGTTACGCGTTATGCGTTATGCGTTATGCGTTATGCGTTATGCGTTATGCGTTAAGCGTTATACGTTATGCGATATGCGTTATGCGTTATGTGTTATGCGTTATGCGTTATGCGTTATGCGTTATGTGTTATGCGTTAAGCGTTATGCGTTATGCGATATGCGTTATTCGTTATGCGTTATGCGTTATGCGTTATGCGTCATGCGTTATGCGTTATGCGTTCTGCGTTATGCGTCATGCGTTATGCGTTATGCGTTCTGCGTTATGCGTTATGCGTTATGCGTTATGCGTTATGCGTTATGCGTTATGCGTTATGCGTTATGCGTTATGCGTTATGCGTTATGCGTTATGCGTTATGCGTTATGCGTTATGCGTTATGCGTTATGCGTTATGCGTTATGCCTTATGCCTTATGCGTTATGCGTTATGCGTTATGCGTTATGCGTTATGCGTTATGCGTTATGCGTTATGCGCCATGCGTTATCCGTTATGCGTTATCCGTTATGCGTTACGCGTTATGCGTTATGCGTTATGCGTTATGCGTTATGCGTTATGCGTTATGCGTTATGCGTTATGCGTTATGCGTTATGCGTTATGCGTTATGCGTTATGCGTTATGCGTTATGCGTTATGCGTTATGCGTTATGCGTTATGCGTTATGCGTTATGCGTTATGCGTTATGCGTTATGCGTTATGCGTTATGCGTTATGCGTTATGCGTTATGCGTTATGCGTTATGCGTTATGCGTTATGCGTTATGCGTTATGCGTTATGCGTTATGCGTTATGCGTTATGCGTTATGCGTTATGCGTTATGCGTTATGCGTTATGCGTTATGCGTTATGCGCCATGCGTTATCCGTTATGCGTTATCCGTTATGCGTTACGCGTTATGCGTTATGCGTTATGCGTTATGCGTTATGCGTTATCCGTTATGCGTTATCCGTTATGCGTTACGCGTTATGCGTTATGCGTTATGCGTTATGCGTTATGCGTTATGCGTTATGCGTTATGCGTTATGCGTTATGCGTTATGCGTTATGCGTTATGCGTTATGCGTTATGCGTTATGCGTTATGCGTTATGCGTTATGCGTTATGCGTTATGCGTTATGCGTTATGCGATATGCGTTATGCGTTATGCGTTATGCGTTATGCGTTATGCGTTATGCGTTATGCGTTATGCGTTATGCGTTATGCGTTATGCGTTATGCGTTATGCGTTATGCGTTATGCGTTATGCGTTATGCGTTATGCGTTATGCGTTATGCGTTATGCGTTATGCGTTATGCGTTATGCGTTATGCGTTATGCGTTATGCGTTATGCGTTATGCGTTATGCGTTATGCGTTATGCGTTATGCGTTATGCGTTATGCGTTATGCGTTATGCGTTATGCGTTATGCGTTATGCGTTATGCGTTATGCGTTATGCGTTATGCGTTATGCGTTATGCGTTATGCGTTATGCGTTATGCGTTATGCGTTATGCGTTATGCGCCATGCGTTATCCGTTATGCGTTATCCGTTATGCGTTACGCGTTATGCGTTATGCGTTATGCGTTATGCGTTATGCGTTATGCGTTATGCGTTATGCGTTATGCGTTATGCGTTATGCGTTATGCGTTATGCGTTATGCGTTATGCGTTATGCGTTATGCGTTATGCGTTATGCGTTATGCGTTATGCGTTATGCGTTATGCGTTATGCGTTATGCGTTATGCGTTATGCGTTATGCGTTATGCGTTATGCGTTATGCGTTATGCGTTATGCGTTATGCGTTATGCGTTATGCGTTATGCGTTATGCGTTATGCGTTATGCGTTATGCGTTATGCGTTATGCGTTATGCGTTATGCGTTATGCGTTATGCGTCATGCGTTATGCGTTATGCGTTCTGCGTTATGCGTCATGCGTTATGCGTTATGCGTTCTGCGTTATGCGTTATGCGTTATGCGTTATGCGTTATGCGTTATGCGTTATGCGTTATGCGTTATGCGTTATGCGTTATGCGTTATGCCTTATGCGTTATGCGTTATGCGTTATGCGTTATGCGTTATGCGTTATGCGTTATGCGTTATGCGTTATGCGTTATGCGTTATGCGTTATGCGTTATGCGTTATGCTTTATGCGTTATGCGTTATGCGTTATGCGTTATGCGTTATGCGTTATGCGTTATGCGTTATGCGTTATGCGTTATGCGTTATGCGTTATGCGTTATGCGTTATGCGTTATGCGTTATGCGTTATGCGTTATGCGTTATGCGTTATGCGTTATGCGTTATGCGTTATGCGTTATGCCTTATGCCTTATGCGTTATGCGTTATGCGTTATGCGTTATGCGTTATGCGTTATGCGTTATGCGTTATGCGTTATGCGTTATGCGTTATGCGTTATGCGTTATGCGTTATGCGTTATGCGTTATGCGTTATGCGTTATGCGTTATGCGTTATGCGTTATGCGTTATGCGTTATGCGTTATGCGTTATGCGTTATGCGTTATGCGTTATGCGTTATGCGTTATGCGTTATGCGTTATGCGTTATGCGTTATGCCTTATGCGTTATGCGTTATGCGTTATGCGTTATGCGTTATGCGTTATGCGTTATGCGTTATGCGTTATGCGCCATGCGTTATCCGTTATGCGTTATCCGTTATGCGTTACGCGTTATGCGTTATGCGTT
This sequence comes from Lasioglossum baleicum, assembly GCF_051020765.1. Lineage (NCBI taxonomy): Eukaryota > Metazoa > Arthropoda > Insecta > Hymenoptera > Halictidae > Lasioglossum > Lasioglossum baleicum. The sequence goes on along the minus strand of NW_027469153.1, from coordinate 510,304 downwards.
ATGCGTTATGCGTTATGCGTTATGCGTTATGCGTTATGCGTTATGCGTTATGCGTTATGCGTTATGCGTTATGCGTTATGCGTTATGCGTTATGCGTTATGCGTTATGCGTTATGCGTTATGCGTTATGCGTTAGGCGTTATGCGTTACGCGTTACGCGTTACGCGTTACGCGTTATGCGTTATGCGTTACGCGTTACGCGTTACGCGTTACGCGTTACGCGTTATGCGTTATGCGTTATGCGTTATGCGTTATGCGTTATGCGTTATGCGTTATGCGTTATGCGTTATGCGTTATGCGTTATGCGTTATGCGTTATGCGTTATGCGTTATGCGTTATGCGTTATGCGTTATGCGTTATGCGTTATGCGTTATGCGTTATGCGTTATGCGTTATGCGTTATGCGTTATGCGTTATGCGTTATGCGTTATGCGTTATGCGTTATGCGTTATGCGTTATGCGTTATGCGTTATGCGTTATGCGTTATGCGTTATGCGTTATGCGTTATGCGTTATGCGTTATGCGTTATGCGTTATGCGTTATGCGTTATGCGTTATGCGTTATGCGTTATGCGTTATGCGTTATGCGTTATGCGTTATGCCTTATGCGTTATGCGTTATGCGTTATGCGTTATGCCTTATGCGTTATGCGTTATGCGTTATGCGTTATGCGTTATGCGTTATGCGTTATGCGTTATGCGTTATGCGTTATGCGTTATGCGTTATGCGTTATGCGTTATGCGTTATGCGTTATGCGTTATGCGTTATGCGTTATGCGTTATGCGTTATGCGTTATGCGTTATGCGTTATGCGTTATGCGTTATGCGTTATGCGTTATGCGTTATGCGTTATGCGTTATGCGTTATGCGTTATGCGTTATGCGTTATGCGTTATGCGTTATGCGTTATGCGTTATGCGCCATGCGTTATCCGTTATGCGTTATCCGTTATGCGTTACGCGTTATGCGTTATGCGTTATGCGTTATGCGTTATGCGTTATGCGTTATGCGTTATGCGTTATGCGTTATGCGTTATGCGTTATGCGTTATGCGTTATGCGTTATGCGTTATGCGTTATGCGTTATGCGTTATGCGTTATGCGTTATGCGTTATGCGTTATGCGTTATGCGTTATGCGTTATGCGTTATGCGTTATGCGTTATGCGTTATGCGTTATGCGTTATGCGTTATGCGTTATGCGTTATGCGTTATGCGTTACGCGTTACGCGTTACGCGTTATGCGTTATGCGTTATGCGTTACGCGTTACGCGTTACGCGTTACGCGTTACGCGTTATGCGTTATGCGTTATGCGTTATGCGTTATGCGTTATGCGTTATGCGTTATGCGTTATGCGTTATGCGTTATGCGTTATGCGTTATGCGTTATGCGTTATGCGTTATGCGTTATGCGTTATGCGTTATGCGTTATGCGTTATGCGTTACGCGTTACGCGTTACGCGTTACGCGTTATGCGTTATGCGTTATGCGTTATGCGTTACGCGTTACGCGTTACGCGTTACGCGTTATGCGTTATGCGTTATGCGTTATGCGTTATGCGCCATGCGTTATCCGTTAGGCGTTATCCGTTATGCGTTACGCGTTATGCGTTATGCGTTATGCGTTATGCGTTATGCGTTATGCGTTATGCGTTATGCGTTATGCGTTATGCGTTATGCGTTATGCGTTATGCGTTATGCGTTATGCGTTACGCGTTACGCGTTACGCGTTACGCGTTATGCGTTATGCGTTATGCGTTATGCGTTACGCGTTACGCGTTACGCGTTACGCGTTATGCGTTATGCGTTATGCGTTATGCGTTAGGCGTTATGCGTTACGCGTTACGCGTTACGCGTTATGCGTTATGCGTTATGCGTTACGCGTTACGCGTTACGCGTTACGCGTTACGCGTTATGCGTTATGCGTTATGCGTTATGCGTTATGCGTTATGCGTTATGCGTTATGCGTTATGCGTTATGCGTTATGCGTTATGCGTTATGCGTTATGCGTTATGCGTTATGCGTTATGCGTTATGCGTTATGCGTTATGCGTTATGCGTTATGCGTTATGCGTTATGCGTTATGCGTTATGCGTTATGCGTTATGCGTTATGCGTTATGCGTTATGCGTTATGCGTTATGCGTTATGCGTTATGCGTTATGCGTTATGCGTTATGCGTTATGCGTTATGCGTTATGCGTTATGCGTTATGCGTTATGCGTTATGCGTTATGCGTTATGCGTTATGCGTTATGCGTTATGCGTTATGCGTTATGCGTTATGCGTTATGCGTTATGCGTTATGCGTTATGCGTTATGCGTTATGCGTTAGGCGTTATGCGTTACGCGTTACGCGTTACGCGTTATGCGTTATGCGTTACGCGTTACGCGTTACGCGTTACGCGTTACGCGTTATGCGTTATGCGTTATGCGTTATGCGTTATGCGTTACGCGTTACGCGTTACGCGTTATGCGTTATGCGTTATGCGTTATGCGTTATGCGTTATGCGTTATGCGTTATGCGTTATGCGTTATGCGTTATGCGTTATGCGTTATGCGTTATGCGTTATGCGTTATGCGTTATGCGTTATGCGTTATGCGTTATGCGTTATGCGTTATGCGTTATGCGTTATGCGTTATGCGTTATGCGTTATGCGTTATGCGTTATGCGTTATGCGTTATGCGTTATGCGTTATGCGTTATGCGTTATGCGTTATGCGTTATGCGTTATGCGTTATGCGTTATGCGTTATGCGTTATGCGTTATGCGTTATGCGTTATGCGTTATGCGTTATGCGTTATGCGTTATGCGTTATGCGTTATGCGTTATGCGATATGCGTTATGCGTTATGACTTTTTCATTGAACGTTATGCGTTATGCGATATGCGTTCTGCGTTATGCGTTATGCGTTATGCGTTATGCGTTATGCGTTATGCGTTATGCGTTATGCGTTATGCGTTATGCGTTATGCGTTATGCGTTATGCGTTATGCGTTATGCGATATGCGTTATGCGTTATGACTTTTTCATTGAACGTTATGCGTTATGCGATATGCGTTCTGCGTTATGCGTTATGCGTTATGCGTTATGCGTTATGCGTTATGCGTTATGCGTTATGCGTTATGCGTTATGCGTTATGCGTTATGCGTTATGCGTTATGCGTTATGCGTTATGCGTTATGCGTTATGCGTTATGCGTTATGCGTTATGCGTTATGCGTTATGCGTTATGCGTTATGCGTTATGCGTTATGCGTTATGCGTTATGCGTTATGCGTTATGCGTTATGCGTTATGCGTTATGCGTTATGCGTTATGCGTTATGCGTTATGCGTTATGCGTTATGCGTTATGCGTTATGCGTTATGCGTTATGCGTTATGCGTTATGCGTTATGCGTTATGCGTTATGCGTTATGCGTTATGCGTTATGCTTTATGCGTTATGCGTTATGCGTTATGCGTTATGCGTTATGCGTTATGCGTTATGCGTTATGCGTTATGCGTTATGCGTTATGCGTTATGCGTTATGCGTTATGCGTTATGCGTTATGCGTTATGCGTTATGCGTTATGCGTTATGCGTTATGCGTTATGCGTTATGCGTTATGCGTTATGCGTTATGCGTTATGCGTTATGCCTTATGCCTTATGCGTTATGCGTTATGCGTTATGCGTTATGCGTTATGCGTTATGCGTTATGCGTTATGCGTTATGCGTTATGCGTTATGCGTTATGCGTTATGCGTTATGCGCCATGCGTTATCCGTTATGCGTTATCCGTTATGCGTTACGCGTTATGCGTTATGCGTTATGCGTTATGCGTTATGCGTTAAGCGTTATACGTTATGCGATATGCGTTATGCGTTATGTGTTATGCGTTATGCGTTATGCGTTATGCGTTATGTGTTATGCGTTAAGCGTTATGCGTTATGCGATATGCGTTATTCGTTATGCGTTATGCGTTATGCGTTATGCGTCATGCGTTATGCGTTATGCGTTCTGCGTTATGCGTCATGCGTTATGCGTTATGCGTTCTGCGTTATGCGTTATGCGTTATGCGTTATGCGTTATGCGTTATGCGTTATGCGTTATGCGTTATGCGTTATGCGTTATGCGTTATGCGTTATGCGTTATGCGTTATGCGTTATGCGTTATGCGTTATGCGTTATGCGTTATGCGTTATGCCTTATGCCTTATGCGTTATGCGTTATGCGTTATGCGTTATGCGTTATGCGTTATGCGTTATGCGTTATGCGCCATGCGTTATCCGTTATGCGTTATCCGTTATGCGTTACGCGTTATGCGTTATGCGTTATGCGTTATGCGTTATGCGTTATGCGTTATGCGTTATGCGTTATGCGTTATGCGTTATGCGTTATGCGTTATGCGTTATGCGTTATGCGTTATGCGTTATGCGTTATGCGTTATGCGTTATGCGTTATGCGTTATGCGTTATGCGTTATGCGTTATGCGTTATGCGTTATGCGTTATGCGTTATGCGTTATGCGTTATGCGTTATGCGTTATGCGTTATGCGTTATGCGTTATGCGTTATGCGTTATGCGTTATGCGTTATGCGTTATGCGTTATGCGTTATGCGTTATGCGCCATGCGTTATCCGTTATGCGTTATCCGTTATGCGTTACGCGTTATGCGTTATGCGTTATGCGTTATGCGTTATGCGTTATCCGTTATGCGTTATCCGTTATGCGTTACGCGTTATGCGTTATGCGTTATGCGTTATGCGTTATGCGTTATGCGTTATGCGTTATGCGTTATGCGTTATGCGTTATGCGTTATGCGTTATGCGTTATGCGTTATGCGTTATGCGTTATGCGTTATGCGTTATGCGTTATGCGTTATGCGTTATGCGTTATGCGATATGCGTTATGCGTTATGCGTTATGCGTTATGCGTTATGCGTTATGCGTTATGCGTTATGCGTTATGCGTTATGCGTTATGCGTTATGCGTTATGCGTTATGCGTTATGCGTTATGCGTTATGCGTTATGCGTTATGCGTTATGCGTTATGCGTTATGCGTTATGCGTTATGCGTTATGCGTTATGCGTTATGCGTTATGCGTTATGCGTTATGCGTTATGCGTTATGCGTTATGCGTTATGCGTTATGCGTTATGCGTTATGCGTTATGCGTTATGCGTTATGCGTTATGCGTTATGCGTTATGCGTTATGCGTTATGCGTTATGCGTTATGCGTTATGCGTTATGCGTTATGCGTTATGCGTTATGCGTTATGCGTTATGCGTTATGCGTTATGCGTTATGCGTTATGCGTTATGCGTTATGCGTTATGCGTTATGCGTTATGCGTTATGCGTTATGCGTTATGCGTTATGCGTTATGCGTTATGCGTTATGCGTTATGCGTTATGCGTTATGCGTTATGCGTTATGCGTTATGCGTTATGCGTTATGCGTTATGCGTTATGCGTTATGCGTTATGCGTTATGCGTTATGCGTTATGCGTTATGCGTTATGCGTTATGCGTTATGCGTTATGCGTTATGCGTTATGCGTTATGCGTTATGCGTTATGCGTTATGCGTTATGCGTTATGCGTTATGCGTTATGCGTTATGCGTTATGCGTTATGCGTTATGCGTTATGCGTTATGCGTTATGCGTTATGCGTTATGCGTTATGCGTTATGCGTTATGCGTTATGCGTTATGCGTTATGCGTTATTGCGTTATGCGTTATGCGTCATGCGTTATGCGTTATGCGTTCTGCGTTATGCGTCATGCGTTATGCGTTATGCGTTCTGCGTTATGCGTTATGCGTTATGCGTTATGCGTTATGCGTTATGCGTTATGCGTTATGCGTTATGCGTTATGCGTTATGCGTTATGCGTTATGCGTTATGCGTTATGCGTTATGCCTTATGCGTTATGCGTTATGCGTTATGCGTTATGCGTTATGCGTTATGCGTTATGCGTTATGCGTTATGCGTTATGCGTTATGCGTTATGCGTTATGCGTTATGCGTTATGCGTTATGCGTTATGCGTTATGCGTTATGCGTTATGCGTTATGCTTTATGCGTTATGCGTTATGCGTTATGCGTTATGCGTTATGCGTTATGCGTTATGCGTTATGCGTTATGCGTTATGCGTTATGCGTTATGCGTTATGCGTTATGCGTTATGCGTTATGCGTTATGCGTTATGCGTTATGCCTTATGCCTTATGCGTTATGCGTTATGCGTTATGCGTTATGCGTTATGCGTTATGCGTTATGCGTTATGCGTTATGCGTTATGCGTTATGCGCCATGCGTTATCCGTTATGCGTTATCCGTTATGCGTTACGCGTTATGCGTTATGCGTTATGCGTTATGCGTTATGCGTTAAGCGTTATACGTTATGCGATATGCGTTATGCGTTATGTGTTATGCGTTATGCGTTATGTGTTATGCGTTATGCGTTATGCGTTATGCGTTATGCGTTAAGCGTTATGCGTTGTGCGATATGCGTTATTCGTTATGCGTTATGCGTTATGCGTCATGCGTTATGCGTTATGCGTTCTGCGTTATGCGTCATGCGTTATGCATTATGCGTTCTGCGTTATGCGTTATGCGTTATGCGTTATGCGTTATGCGTTATGCGTTATGCGTTATGCGTTATGCGTTATGCGTTATGCGTTATGCGTTATGCGTTATGCGTTATGCGTTATGCCTTATGCCTTATGCGTTATGCGTTATGCGTTATGCGTTATGCGTTATGCGTTATGCGTTATGCGTTATGCGTTATGCGCCATGCGTTATCCGTTATGCGTTATCCGTTATGCGTTACGCGTTATGCGTTATGCGTTATGCGATATGCGTTATGCGTTATGCGTTATGCGTTATGCGTTATGCGTTATGCGTTATGCGTTATGCGTTATGCGTTATGCGTTATGCGTTATGCGTTATGCGTTATGCGTTATGCGTTATGCGTTATGCGTTATGCGTTATGCGTTATGCGTTATGCGTTATGCGTTATGCGTTATGCGTTATGCGTTATGCGTTATGCGTTATGCGTTATGCGTTATGCGTTATGCGTTATGCGTTATGCGTTATGCGTTATGCGTTATGCGTTATGCGTTATGCGTTATGCGTTATGCGTTATGCGTTATGCGTTATGCGTTATGCGTTATGCGTTATGCGTTATGCGTTATGAGTTATGCGTTATGCGTTATGCGTTATGCGTTATGCGTTATGCGTTATGCGTTATGCGTTATGCGTTATGCGTTATGCGTTATGCGTTATGCGTTATGCGTTATGCGTTATGCGTTATGCGTTATGCGTTATGCGTTATGCGTTACGCGTTACGCGTTATGCGTTATGCGTTATGCGTTATGCGTTATGCGTTATGCGTTATGCGTTATGTGTTATGCGTTATGCGTTAAGCGTTATACGTTATGCGTTATGCGTTATGTGTTATGCGTTATGCGTTATGTGTTATGCGTTGTGCTTTACGGGTTATGCGATATGCGTTATGCGTTATGACTTTTTCATTGAACGTTATGCGTTATGCGATATGCGTTATGCGTTATGCGTTATGCGTTATGCGTTATGCGTTATGCGTTATGCGTTATGCGTTATGCGTTATGCGTTATGCGTTATGCCTTATGCCTTATGCGTTATGCGTTATGCGTTATGCGTTATGCGTTATGCGTTATGCGTTATGCGTTATGCGTTATGCGCCATGCGTTATCCGTTATGCGTTATCCGTTATGCGTTACGCGTTATGCGTTATGCGTTATGCGATATGCGTTATGCGTTATGCGTTATGCGTTATGCGTTATGCGTTATGCGTTATGCGTTATGCGTTATGCGTTATGCGTTATGCGTTATGCGTTATGCGTTATGCGTTATGCGTTATGCGTTATGCGTTATGCGTTATGCGTTATGCGTTATGCGTTATGCGTTATGCGTTATGCGTTATGCGTTATGCGTTATGCGTTATGCGTTATGCGTTATGCGTTATGCGTTATGCGTTATGCGTTATGCGTTATGCGTTATGCGTTATGCGTTATGCGTTATGCGTTATGCGTTATGCGTTATGCGTTATGCGTTATGCGTTATGCGTTATGCGTTATGAGTTATGCGTTATGCGTTATGCGTTATGCGTTATGCGTTATGCGTTATGCGTTATGCGTTATGCGTTATGCGTTATGCGTTATGCGTTATGCGTTATGCGTTATGCGTTATGCGTTATGCGTTATGCGTTATGCGTTACGCGTTACGCGTTATGCGTTATGCGTTATGCGTTATGCGTTATGCGTTATGCGTTATGCGTTATGTGTTATGCGTTATGCGTTAAGCGTTATACGTTATGCGTTATGCGTTATGTGTTATGCGTTATGCGTTATGTGTTATGCGTTGTGCTTTACGGGTTATGCGATATGCGTTATGCGTTATGACTTTTTCATTGAACGTTATGCGTTATGCGATATGCGTTATGCGTTATGCGTTATGCGTTATGCGTTATGCGTTATGCGTTATGCGTTATGCGTTATGCGTTATGCGTTATGCGTTATGCGTTATGCGTTATGCGTTATGCGTTATGCGTTATGCGTTATGCGTTATGCGTTATGCGTTATGCGTTATGCGTTATGCCTTATGCGTTATGCGTTATGCGTTATGCGTTATGCGTTATGCGCCATGCGTTATCCGTTATGCGTTATCCGTTATGCGTTACGCGTTATGCGTTATGCGTTATGCGTTATGCGTTAAGCGTTATACGTTATGCGATATGCGTTATGCGTTATGTGTTATGCGTTATGCGTTATGCGTTATGCGTTATGCGTTATGCGTTATGCGTTATGCGTTATGCGTTATGCGTTATGCGTTATGCGTTATGCGTTATGCGTTATGCGTTATGCGTTATGCGTTATGCGTTATGCGTCATGCGTTATGCGTTATGCGTTCTGCGTTATGCGTCATGCGTTATGCGTTATGCGCCATGCGTTATCCGTTATGCGTTATCCGTTATGCGTTACGCGTTATGCGTTATGCGTTATGCGTTATGCGTTATGCGTTATGCGCCATGCGTTATCCGTTATGCGTTATCCGATATGCGTTACGCGTTATGCGTTATGCGTTATGCGTTATGCGTTAAGCGTTATACGTTATGCGATATGCGTTATGCGTTATGTGTTATGCGTTATGCGTTATGCGTTATGCGTTATGCGTTATGCGTTATGCGTTATGCGTTATGCGTTATGCGTTATGCGTTATGCGTTATGCGTTATGCGTTATGCGTTATGCGTTATGCGTCATGCGTTATGCGTTATGCGTTCTGCGTTATGCGTCATGCGTTATGCGTTATGCGTTCTGCGTTATGCGTTATGCGTTATGCGTTATGCGTTATGCGTTATGCGTTATGCGTTATGCGTTATGCGTTATGCGTTATGCGTTATGCGTTATGCGTTATGCGTTATGCCTTATGCGTTATGCGTTATGCGTTATGCGTTATGCGTTATGCGTTATGCGTTATGCGTTATGCGTTATGCGTTATGCGTTATGCGTTATGCGTTATGCGTTATGCGTTATGCGTTATGCGTTATGCGTTATGCGTTATGCGTTATGCTTTATGCGTTATGCGTTATGCGTTATGCGTTATGCGTTATGCGTTATGCGTTATGCGTTATGCGTTATGCGTTATGCGTTATGCGTTATGCGTTATGCGTTATGCGTTATGCGTTATGCGTTATGCGTTATGCGTTATGCGTTATGCGTTATGCGTTATGCGTTATGCGTTATGCGTTATGCGTTATGCGTTATGCGTTATGCGTTATGCCTTATGCCTTATGCGTTATGCGTTATGCGTTATGCGTTATGCGTTATGCGTTATGCGTTATGCGTTATGCGTTATGCGTTATGCGTTATGCGTTATGCGCCATGCGTTATCCGTTATGCGTTATCCGTTATGCGTTACGCGTTATGCGTTATGCGTTATGCGTTATGCGTTAAGCGTTATACGTTATGCGATATGCGTTATGCGTTATGTGTTATGCGTTATGCGTTATGCGTTATGCGTTATGTGTTATGCGTTATGCGTTATGCGTTATGCGTTATGCGTTAAGCGTTATGCGTTGTGCGATATGCGTTATTCGTTATGCGTTATGCGTTATGCGTCATGCGTTATGCGTTATGCGTTCTGCGTTATGCGTCATGCGTTATGCGTTATGCGTTCTGCGTTATGCGTTATGCGTTATGCGTTATGCGTTATGCGTTATGCGTTATGCGTTATGCGTTATGCGTTATGCGTTATGCGTTATGCGTTATGCGTTATGCGTTATGCCTTATGCCTTATGCGTTATGCGTTATGCGTTATGCGTTATGCGTTATGCGTTATGCGTTATGCGTTATGCGTTATGCGTTATGCGCCATGCGTTATCCGTTATGCGTTATCCGTTATGCGTTACGCGTTATGCGTTATGCGTTATGCGTTATGCGTTATGCGTTATGCGTTATGCGTTATGCGTTATGCGTTATGCGTTATGCGTTATGCGTTATGCGTTATGCGTTATGCGTTATGCGTTATGCGTTATGCGTTATGCGTTATGCGTTATGCGTTATGCGTTATGCGTTATGCGTTATGCGTTATGCGTTATGCGTTATGCGTTATGCGTTATGCGTTATGCGTTATGCGTTATGCGTTATGCGTTATGCGTTATGCGTTATGCGTTATGCGTTATGCGTTATGCGTTATGCGTTATGCGTTATGAGTTATGCGTTATGCGTTATGCGTTATGCGTTATGCGTTATGCGTTATGCGTTATGCGTTATGCGTTATGCGTTATGCGTTATGCGTTATGCGTTATGCGTTATGCGTTATGCGTTATGCGTTATGCGTTATGCGTTATGCGTTATGCGTTATGCGTTATGCGTTATGCGTTATGCGTTATGCGTTATGCGTTATGCGTTATGCGTTATGCGTTATGCGTTATGCGTTATGCGTTATGCGTTATGCGTTATGCGTTATGCGTTATGCTTTATGCGTTATGCGTTATGCGTTATGCGTTATGCGTTATGCGTTATGCGTTATACGTTATCCGTTATGCGTTACGCGTTATGCGTTATGCGTTATGCGTTATGCGTTATGCGTTATCCGTTATGCGTTACGCGTTATGCGTTATGCGTTATGCGTTATGCGTTATGCGTTATGCGTTATGCGTTATGCGTTATGCGTTATGCGTTATGCGTTATGCGTTATGCGTTATGCGTTATGCGTTATGCGTTATGCGTTATGCGTTATGCGTTATGCGTTATGCGTTATGCGTTATGCGTTATGCGTTATGCGTTATGCGTTATGCGTTATGCGTTATGCGTTATGCGTTATGCGTTATGCGTTATGCGTTATGCGTTATGCGTTATGCGTTATGCGTTATGCGTTATGCGTTATGCGTTATGCGTTATGCGTTATGAGTTATGCGTTATGCGTTATGCGTTATGCGTTATGCGTTATGCGTTATGCGTTATGCGTTATGCGTTATGCGTTATGCGTTATGCGTTATGCGTTATGCGTTATGCGTTATGCGTTATGCGTTATGCGTTATGCGTTATGCGTTATGCGTTATGCGTTATGCGTTATGCGTTATGCGTTATGCGTTATGCGTTATGCGTTATGCGTTATGCGTTATGCGTTATGCGTTATGCGTTATGCGTCATGCGTTATGCGTTATGCGTTCTGCGTTATGCGTCATGCGTTATGCGTTATGCGCCATGCGTTATCCGTTATGCGTTATCCGTTATGCGTTACGCGTTATGCGTTATGCGTTATGCGTTATGCGTTATGCGTTATGCGCCATGCGTTATCCGTTATGCGTTATCCGATATGCGTTACGCGTTATGCGTTATGCGTTATGCGTTATGCGTTAAGCGTTATACGTTATGCGATATGCGTTATGCGTTATGTGTTATGCGTTATGCGTTATGCGTTATGCGTTATGCGTTATGCGTTATGCGTTATGCGTTATGCGTTATGCGTTATGCGTTATGCGTTATGCGTTATGCGTTATGCGTTATGCGTTATGCGTCATGCGTTATGCGTTATGCGTTCTGCGTTATGCGTCATGCGTTATGCGTTATGCGTTCTGCGTTATGCGTTATGCGTTATGCGTTATGCGTTATGCGTTATGCGTTATGCGTTATGCGTTATGCGTTATGCGTTATGCGTTATGCGTTATGCGTTATGCCTTATGCGTTATGCGTTATGCGTTATGCGTTATGCGTTATGCGTTATGCGTTATGCGTTATGCGTTATGCGTTATGCGTTATGCGTTATGCGTTATGCGTTATGCGTTATGCGTTATGCGTTATGCGTTATGCGTTATGCGTTATGCGTTATGCTTTATGCGTTATGCGTTATGCGTTATGCGTTATGCGTTATGCGTTATGCGTTATGCGTTATGCGTTATGCGTTATGCGTTATGCGTTATGCGTTATGCGTTATGCGTTATGCGTTATGCGTTATGCGTTATGCGTTATGCGTTATGCGTTATGCGTTATGCGTTATGCGTTATGCGTTATGCGTTATGCGTTATGCGTTATGCGTTATGCGTTATGCCTTATGCCTTATGCGTTATGCGTTATGCGTTATGCGTTATGCGTTATGCGTTATGCGTTATGCGTTATGCGTTATGCGTTATGCGCCATGCGTTATCCGTTATGCGTTATCCGTTATGCGTTACGCGTTATGCGTTATGCGTTATGCGTTATGCGTTAAGCGTTATACGTTATGCGATATGCGTTATGCGTTATGTGTTATGCGTTATGCGTTATGCGTTATGCGTTATGTGTTATGCGTTATGCGTTATGCGTTATGCGTTATGCGTTAAGCGTTATGCGTTGTGCGATATGCGTTATTCGTTATGCGTTATGCGTTATGCGTCATGCGTTATGCGTTATGCGTTCTGCGTTATGCGTCATGCGTTATGCGTTATGCGTTCTGCGTTATGCGTTATGCGTTATGCGTTATGCGTTATGCGTTATGCGTTATGCGTTATGCGTTATGCGTTATGCGTTATGCGTTATGCGTTATGCGTTATGCGTTATGCGTTATGCCTTATGCCTTATGCGTTATGCGTTATGCGTTATGCGTTATGCGTTATGCGTTATGCGTTATGCGTTATGCGTTATGCGTTATGCGCCATGCGTTATCCGTTATGCGTTATCCGTTATGCGTTACGCGTTATGCGTTATGCGTTATGCGTTATGCGTTATGCGTTATGCGTTATGCGTTATGCGTTATGCGTTATGCGTTATGCGTTATGCGTTATGCGTTATGCGTTATGCGTTATGCGTTATGCGTTATGCGTTATGCGTTATGCGTTATGCGTTATGCGTTATGCGTTATGCGTTATGCGTTATGCGTTATGCGTTATGCGTTATGCGTTATGCGTTATGAGTTATGCGTTATGCGTTATGCGTTATGCGTTATGCGTTATGCGTTATGCGTTATGCGTTATGCGTTATGCGTTATGCGTTATGCGTTATGCGTTATGCGTTATGCGTTATGCGTTATGCGTTATGCGTTATGCGTTATGCGTTATGCGTTATGCGTTATGCGTTATGCGTTATGCGTTATGCGTTATGCGTTATGCGTTATGCGTTATGCGTTATGCGTTATGCGTTATGCGTTATGCGTTATGCGTTATGCGTTATGCGTTATGCGTTATGCTTTATGCGTTATGCGTTATGCGTTATGCGTTATGCGTTATGCGTTATGCGTTATGCGTTATGCGTTATGCGTTATGCGTTATGCGTTATGCGTTATGCGTTATGCGTTATGCGTTATGCGTTATGCGTTATGCGTTATGCGTTATGCGTTATGCGTTATGCGTTATGCGTTATGCGTTATGCGTTATGCGTTATGCGTTATGCGTTATGCGTTATGCGTTATGCCTTATGCCTTATGCGTTATGCGTTATGCGTTATGCGTTATGCGTTATGCGTTATGCGTTATGCGTTATGCGTTATGCGTTATGCGTTATGCGTTATGCGCCATGCGTTATCCGTTATGCGTTATCCGTTATGCGTTACGCGTTATGCGTTATGCGTTATGCGTTATGCGTTAAGCGTTATACGTTATGCGATATGCGTTATGCGTTATGTGTTATGCGTTATGCGTTATGCGTTATGCGTTATGTGTTATGCGTTATGCGTTATGCGTTATGCGTTATGCGTTAAGCGTTATGCGTTGTGCGATATGCGTTATTCGTTATGCGTTATGCGTTATGCGTCATGCGTTATGCGTTATGCGTTCTGCGTTATGCGTCATGCGTTATGCGTTATGCGTTCTGCGTTATGCGTTATGCGTTATGCGTTATGCGTTATGCGTTATGCGTTATGCGTTATGCGTTATGCGTTATGCGTTATGCGTTATGCGTTATGCGTTATGCGTTATGCGTTATGCGTTATGCGTTATGCCTTATGCCTTATGCGTTATGCGTTATGCGTTATGCGTTATGCGTTATGCGTTATGCGTTATGCGTTATGCGTTATGCGCCATGCGTTATCCGTTATGCGTTATCCGTTATGCGTTACGCGTTATGCGTTATGCGTTATGCGTTATGCGTTATGCGTTATGCGTTATGCGTTATGCGTTATGCGTTATGCGTTATGCGTTATGCGTTATGCGTTATGCGTTATGCGTTATGCGTTATGCGTTATGCGTTATGCGTTATGCGTTATGCGTTATGCGTTATGCGTTATGCGTTATGCGTTATGCGTTATGCGTTATGCGTTATGCGTTATGCGTTATGCGTTATGCGTTATGCGTTATGCGTTATGCGTTATGCGTTATGCGTTATGCGTTATGCGTTATGCGTTATGCGTTATGCGTTATGCGTTATGCGTTATGCGTTATGCGTTATGCGTTATGCGTTATGCGTTATGCGTTATGCGTTATGCGTTATGCGTTATGCGTTATGCGTTATGCGTTATGCGTTATGCGTTATGCGTTATGCGTTATGCGTTATGCGTTATGCGTTATGCGTTATGCGTTATGCGTTATGCGTTATGCGTTATGCGTTATGCGTTATGCGTTATGCGTTATGCGTTATGCGTTATGCGTTACGCGTTACGCGTTACGCGTTATGCGTTATGCGTTATGCGTTATGCGTTATGCGTTATGCGTTATGTGTTATGCGTTATACGTTAAGCGTTATACGTTATGCGTTATGCGTTATGTGTTATGCGTTATGCGTTATGTGTTATGCGTTGTGCTTTACGGGTTATGCGATATGCGTTATGCGTTATGACTTTTTCATTGAACGTTATGCGTTATGCGATATGCGTTATGCGTTATGCGTTATGCGTTATGCGTTATGCGTTATGCGTTATGCGTTATGCGTTATGCGTTATGCGTTATGCGTTATGCGTTATGCGTTATGCGTTATGCGTTATGCGTTATGCGTTATGCGTTATGCGTTATGCGTTATGCGTTATGCGTTATGCGTTATGCGTTATGCGTTATGCGTTATGCGTTATGCGTTATGCGTTATGCGTTATGCGTTATGCGTTATGCGTTATGCGTTATGCGTTATGCGTTATGCGTTATGCGTTATGCGTTATGCGTTATGCGTTATGCGTTATGCGTTATGCGTTATGCGTTATGCGTTATGCGTTATGCGTTATGCGTTATGCGTTATGCGTTATGCGTTATGCGTTATGCGTTATGCGTTATGCGTTATGCGTTATGCGTTATGCGTTATGCGTTATGCGTTATGCGTTATGCGTTATGCGTTATGCGTTATGCGTTATGCGTTACGCGTTACGCGTTACGCGTTACGCGTTATGCGTTATGCGTTATGCTTTATGCGTTATGCGTTATGCGTTATGCGTTATGCGTTATGCGTTATGCGTTATGCGTTATGCGTTATGCGTTATGCGTTATGCGTTATGCGTTATGCGTTATGCGTTATGCGTTATGCGTTATGCGTTATGCGTTATGCGTTATGCGTTATGCGTTATGCGTTATGCGTTATGCGTTATGCGTTATGCCTTATGCCTTATGCGTTATGCGTTATGCGTTATGCGTTATGCGTTATGCGTTATGCGTTATGCGTTATGCGTTATGCGCCATGCGTTATCCGTTATGCGTTATCCGTTATGCGTTACGCGTTATGCGTTATGCGTTATGCGTTATGCGTTATGCGTTAAGCGTTATACGTTATGCGATATGCGTTATGCGTTATGTGTTATGCGTTATGCGTTATGCGTTATGCGTTATGCGTTATGCGTTATGTGTTATGCGTTATGCGTTATGCGTTATGCGTTATGCGTTAAGCGTTATGCGTTATGCGATATGCGTTATTCGTTATGCGTTATGCGTTATGCGTCATGCGTTATGCGTTATGCGTTCTGCGTTATGCGTCATGCGTTATGCGTTATGCGTTCTGCGTTATGCGTTATGCGTTATGCGTTATGCGTTATGCGTTATGCGTTATGCGTTATGCGTTATGCGTTATGCGTTATGCGTTATGCGTTATGCGTTATGCCTTATGCCTTATGCGTTATGCGTTATGCGTTATGCGTTATGCGTTATGCGTTATGCGTTATGCGTTATGCGTTATGCGCCATGCGTTATCCGTTATGCGTTATCCGTTATGCGTTACGCGTTATGCGTTATGCGTTATGCGTTATGCGTTATGCGTTATGCGTTATGCGTTATGCGTTATGCGTTATGCGTTATGCGTTATGCGTTATGCGTTATGCGTTATGCGTTATGCGTTATGCGTTATGCGTTATGCGTTATGCGTTATGCGTTATGCGTTATGCGTTATGCGTTATGCGTTATGCGTTATGCGTTATGCGTTATGCGTTATGCGTTATGCGTTATGCGTTATGCGTTATGCGTTATGCGTTATGCGTTATGCGTTATGCGTTATGCGTTATGCGTTATGCGTTATGCGTTATGCGTTATGCGTTATGCGTTATGCGTTATGCGTTATGCGTTATGCGTTATGCGTTATGCGTTATGCGTTATGCGTTATGCGTTATGCGTTACGCGTTACGCGTTACGCGTTATGCGTTATGCGTTATGCGTTATGCGTTATGCGTTATGTGTTATGCGTTATACGTTAAGCGTTATACGTTATGCGTTATGCGTTATGTGTTATGCGTTATGCGTTATGTGTTATGCGTTGTGCTTTACGGGTTATGCGATATGCGTTATGCGTTATGACTTTTTCATTGAACGTTATGCGTTATGCGATATGCGTTATGCGTTATGCGTTATGCGTTATGCGTTATGCGTTATGCGTTATGCGTTATGCGTTATGCGTTATGCGTTATGCGTTATGCGTTATGCGTTATGCGTTATGCGTTATGCGTTATGCGTTATGCGTTATGCGTTATGCGTTATGCGTTATGCGTTATGCGTTATGCGTTATGCGTTATGCGTTATGCGTTATGCGTTATGCGTTATGCGTTATGCCTTATGCGTTATGCGTTATGCGTTATGCGTTATGCGTTATGCGTTATGCGCCATGCGTTATCCGTTATGCGTTATCCGTTATGCGTTACGCGTTATGCGTTATGCGTTATGCGTTATGCGTTAAGCGTTATACGTTATGCGATATACGTTATGCGTTATGTGTTATGCGTTATGCGTTATGCGTTATGCGTTATGCGTTATGCGTTATGCGTAATGCGTTATGCGTTATGCGTTATGCGTTATGCGTTATGCGTTATGCGTTATGCGTTATGCGTTATGCGTTATGCGTTATGCGTTATGCGTTATGCGTTATGCGTTATGCGTTATGCGTTATGCGTTATGCGTTATGCGTTATGCGTTATGCGTTATGCGTTATGCGTTATGCGTTATGCGTTATGCGTTATGCGTTATGCGTTATGCGTTATGCGTTATGCGTTATGCGTTATGCGTTATGCGTTACGCGTTACGCGTTACGCGTTACGCGTTATGCGTTATGCGTTATGCGTTATGCTTTATGCGTTATGCGTTATGCGTTATGCGTTATGCGTTATGCGTTATGCGTTATGCGTTATGCGTTATGCGTTATGCGTTATGCGTTATGCGTTATGCGTTATGCGTTATGCGTTATGCGTTATGCGTTATGCGTTATGCGTTATGCGTTATGCGTTATGCGTTATGCGTTATGCGTTATGCCTTATGCCTTATGCGTTATGCGTTATGCGTTATGCGTTATGCGTTATGCGTTATGCGTTATGCGTTATGCGTTATGCGTTATGCGTTATGCGCCATGCGTTATCCGTTATGCGTTATCCGTTATGCGTTACGCGTTATGCGTTATGCGTTATGCGTTATGCGTTATGCGTTAAGCGTTATACGTTATGCGATATGCGTTATGCGTTATGTGTTATGCGTTATGCGTTATGCGTTATGCGTTATGCGTTATGCGTTATGTGTTATGCGTTATGCGTTATGCGTTATGCGTTATGCGTTAAGCGTTATGCGTTATGCGATATGCGATATGCGTTATTCGTTATGCGTTATGCGTTATGCGTCATGCGTTATGCGTTATGCGTTCTGCGTTATGCGTCATGCGTTATGCGTTATGCGTTCTGCGTTATGCGTTATGCGTTATGCGTTATGCGTTATGCGTTATGCGTTATGCGTTATGCGTTATGCGTTATGCGTTATGCGTTATGCGTTATGCGTTATGCGTTATGCGTTATGCGTTATGCGTTATGCGTTATGCGTTATGCGTTATGCGTTATGCGTTATGCGTTATGCGTTATGCGTTATGCGTTATGCGTTATGCGTTATGCGTTATGCGTTATGCGTTATGCGTTATGCGTTATGCGTTATGCGTTATGCGTTATGCGTTATGCGTTATGCGTTATGCGTTATGCGTTATGCGTTATGCGTTATGCGTTATGCGTTATGCGTTATGCGTTATGCGTTATGCGTTATGCGTTATGCGTTATGCGTTATGCGTTATGCGTTATGCGTTATGCGTTATGCGTTATGCGTTATGCGTTATGCGTTATGCGTTATGCGTTATGCGTTATGCGTTATGCGTTATGCGTTATGCGTTATGCGTTATGCGTTATGCGTTATGCGTTATGCGTTATGCGTTATGCGTTACGCGTTATGCGTTATGCGTTATGCGTTATGCGTTATGCGTTATGCGTTATGCGTTATGCGTTATGCGTTACGCGTTACGCGTTATGCGTTATGCGTTATGCGTTATGCGTTATGCGTTATGCGTTATGTGTTATGCGTTATGCGTTAAGCGTTATACGTTATGCGTTATGCGTTATGTGTTATGCGTTATGCGTTATGTGTTATGCGTTGTGCTTTACGGGTTATGCGATATGCGTTATGCGTTATGACTTTTTCATTGAACGTTATGCGTTATGCGATATGCGTTATGCGTTATGCGTTATGCGTTATGCGTTATGCGTTATGCGTTATGCGTTATGCGTTATGCGTTATGCGTTATGCGTTATGCGTTATGCGTTATGCGTTATGCGTTATGCGTTATGCGTTATGCGTTATGCGTTATGCGTTATGCGTTATGCGTTATGCGTTATGCGTTATGCGTTATGCGTTATGCGTTATGCGTTATGCGTTATGCGTTATGCCTTATGCGTTATGCGTTATGCGTTATGCGTTATGCGTTATGCGTTATGCGCCATGCGTTATCCGTTATGCGTTATCCGTTATGCGTTACGCGTTATGCGTTATGCGTTATGCGTTATGCGTTAAGCGTTATACGTTATGCGATATGCGTTATGCGTTATGTGTTATGCGTTATGCGTTATGCGTTATGCGTTATGCGTTATGCGTTATGCGTTATGCGTTATGCGTAATGCGTTATGCGTTATGCGTTATGCGTTATGCGTTATGCGTTATGCGTTATGTGTTATGCGTTATGCGTTATGCGTTATGCGTTATGCGATATGCGTCATGCGTTAAGCGTTATGCGTTATGCATTATGCGTTATCCGTTATGCGTTATGCGTTATGTGTTATGCGTTGTGCTTTACGGGTTATGCGATATGCGTTATGCGTTATGACTTTTTCATTGAACGTTATGCGTTATGCGATATGCGTTATGCGTTATGCGTTATGCGTTATGCGTTATGCGTTATGCGTTATGCGTTATGCGTTATGCGTTATGCGTTATGCGTTATGCGTTATGCGTTATGCGTTATGCGTTATGCGTTATGCGTTATGCGTTATGCGTTATTCGTTATGCGTTATGCGTTATGCGTTATGCGTTATGCGTTATGCGTTATGCGATGTGCGTTATGCGTTATGCGTTATGCGTTATGCGTTATGCGTTATGCGTTATGCGTTATGCGTTATGCGTTATGCGTTATGCGTTATGCGTTATGCGTTATGCGTTAAGCATTATGACTTTTTCATTGAGCGTTATGCGTTATGACTTTTCCATTGAGCGTTATGCGTTATTCGTTATGGGTTATGCGTTATGCGTTATGGGTTATGCGTTATGCGTTATGCGTTATGCGTTATGCGTTATGCGTTATGCGATATGCGTTATGCGTTATGCGTTATGCGTTATGCGTTATGCGTTATGCGTTACGCGTTATGCGTTATGCGTTATGCGTTATGCGTTATGCGTTATGCGTTATGCGTTATGCGTTATGCGTTATGCGTTATGCGTTATGCGTTATGCGTTATGCGTTATGCGTTATGCGTTATGCGTTATGCGTTATGCGTTAAGCGTTATGCGTTATGCGTTACGCGTTACGCGTTATGCGTTATGCGTTATGCGTTATGCGTTATGCGTTATGCGTTATGCGTTATGCGTTATGTGTTATGCGTTATGCGTTAAGCGTTATACGTTATGCGTTATGCGTTATGTGTTATGCGTTATGCGTTATGTGTTATGCGTTGTGCTTTACGGGTTATGCGATATGCGTTATGCGTTATGACTTTTTCATTGAACGTTATGCGTTATGCGATATGCGTTATGCGTTATGCGTTATGCGTTATGCGTTATGCGTTATGCGTTATGCGTTATGCGTTATGCGTTATGCGTTACGCGTTATGCGTTATGCGTTATGCGTTATGCGTTATTCGTTATGCGTTATGCGTTATGCGTTATGCGTTATGCGTTATGCGTTATGCGTTATGCGATATGCGTTATGCGTTATGCGTTATGCGTTATGCGTTACGCGTTATGCGTTACGCGTTATGCGTTATGCGTTATGCGTTATGCGTTATGCGTTATGCGTTATTCGTTATGCGTTATGCGTTATGCGTTATGCGTTATGCGTTATGCGTTATGCGTTATGCGTTATGCGATGTGCGTTATGCGTTATGCGTTATGCGTTATGCGTTATGCGTTATGCGTTATGCGTTATGCGTTATGCGTTATGCGTTAAGCATTATGACTTTTTCATTGAGCGTTATGCGTTATGACTTTTCCATTGAGCGTTATGCGTTATTCGTTATGGGTTATGCGTTATGCGTTATGGGTTATGCGTTATGCGTTATGCGTTATGCGTTATGCGTTATGCATTATGCGTTATGCGTTATGCGTTATGCGTTATGCGTTATGCGTTATGCGTTATGCGTTATGCGTTATGCGTTATGCGTTATGCGTTATGCGTTATGCGTTATCCGTTACGCGTTACGCGTTAGGCGTTATGCGTTATGCGTTATGCGTTATGCGTTATGCGTTATGCGTTATGCGTTATGCGTTATGCGTTATGCGTTATGCGTTATGCGTTATGCGTTATGCGTTATGCGTTATGCGTTATGCGTTATGCGTTATGCGTTATGCGTTATGCGTTATGCGTTATGCGTTATGCGTTATGCGTTATGCGTTATGCGTTATGCGTTATGCGTTATGCGTTATGCGTTATGCGTTATGCGTTATGCGTTATGCGTTATGCGTTATGCGTTATGCGTTATGCGTTATGCGTTATGCGTTATGCGTTATGCGTTATGCGTTATGCGTTATGCGTTATGCGTTATGCGTTATGCGTTATGCGTTATGCGTTATGCGTTATGTGTTATGCGTTATGCGTTAAGCGTTATGCGTTATGTGTTATGCGTTATGCGTTATGTGTTATGCGTTGTGCTTTACGGGTTATGCGATATGCGTTATGCGTTATGACTTTTTCATTGAACGTTATGCGTTATGCGATATGCGTTATGCGTTATGCGTTATGCGTTATGCGTTATGCGTTATGCGTTATGCGTTATGCGTTATGCGTTATGCGTTACGCGTTATGCGTTATGCGTTATGCGTTATGCGTTATGCGTCATGCGTTATGCGTTATGCGTTATGCGTTATGCGTTATGCGTTATGTGTTATGCGTTGTGCTTTACGGGTTATGCGATATGCGTTATGCGTTATGACTTTTTCATTGAACGTTATGCGTTATGCGATATGCGTTATGCGTTATGCGTTATGCGTTATGCGTTATGCGTTATGCGTTATGCGATATGCGTTATGCGTTATGCGTTATGCGTTATGCGTTATGCGTTATGCGTTACGCGTTATGCGTTACGCGTTATGCGTTATGCGTTATGCGTTATGCGTTATGCGTTATTCGTTATGCGTTATGCGTTATGCGTTATGCGTTATGCGTTATGCGTTATGCGTTATGCGTTATGCGTCATGCGTTATGCGTTATGCGTTATGCGTTATGCGTTATGCGTTATGTGTTATGCGTTGTGCTTTACGGGTTATGCGATATGCGTTATGCGTTATGACTTTTTCATTGAACGTTATGCGTTATGCGATATGCGTTATGCGTTATGCGTTATGCGTTATGCGTTATGCGTTATGCGTTATGCGATATGCGTTATGCGTTATGCGTTATGTGTTATGCGTTATGCGTTAAGCGTTATGCGTTATGTGTAATGCGTTATGCGTTATGTGTTATGCGTTGTGCTTTACGGGTTATGCGATATGCGTTATGCGTTATGACTTTTTCATTGAACGTTATGCGTTATGCGATATGCGTTATGCGTTATGCGTTATGCGTTATGCGTTATGCGTTATGCGTTATGCGTTATGCGTTATGCGTTATGCGTTACGCGTTATGCGTTATGCGTTATGCGTTATGCGTTATGCGTCATGCGTTATGCGTTATGCGTTATGCGTTATGCGTTATGCGTTATGTGTTATGCGTTGTGCTTTACGGGTTATGCGATATGCGTTATGCGTTATGACTTTTTCATTGAACGTTATGCGTTATGCGATATGCGTTATGCGTTATGCGTTATGCGTTATGCGTTATGCGTTATGCGTTATGCGATATGCGTTATGCGTTATGCGTTATGCGTTATGCGTTATGCGTTATGCGTTACGCGTTATGCGTTACGCGTTATGCGTTATGCGTTATGCGTTATGCGTTATGCGTTATTCGTTATGCGTTATGCGTTATGCGTTATGCGTTATGCGTTATGCGTTATGCGTTATGCGTTATGCGATGTGCGTTATGCGTTATGCGTTATGCGTTATGCGTTATGCGTTATGCGTTATGCGTTATGCGTTATGCGTTAAGCATTATGACTTTTTCATTGAGCGTTATGCGTTATGACTTTTCCATTGAGCGTTATGCGTTATTCGTTATGGGTTATGCGTTATGCGTTATGGGTTATGGGTTATGCGTTATGCGTTATGCGTTATGCGTTATGCGTTATGCATTATGCGTTATGCGTTATCCGTTATGCGTTATGCGTTATGCGTTATGCGTTATGCGATATGCGTCATGCGTTAAGCGTTATGCGTTATGCATTATGCGTTATCCGTTATGCGTTATGCGTTATGCGTAATGCGTTATGAGTAATGTGTCATGCGTTATGCGTTATGCGTTATGCGTTATGCGTTATGCGTTATGCGTTATGCGTTATGCGTTATGCGTTATGCGTTATGCGTTATGCGTTATGCGTTAAGCGTTATGCGTTATGCGTTACGCGTTACGCGTTATGCGTTATGCGTTATGCGTTATGCGTTATGCGTTATGCGTTATGCGTTATGCGTTATGTGTTATGCGTTATGCGTTAAGCGTTATACGTTATGCGTTATGCGTTATGTGTTATGCGTTATGCGTTATGTGTTATGCGTTGTGCTTTACGGGTTATGCGATATGCGTTATGCGTTATGACTTTTTCATTGAACGTTATGCGTTATGCGATATGCGTTATGCGTTATGCGTTATGCGTTATGCGTTATGCGTTATGCGTTATGCGTTATGCGTTATGCGTTATGCGTTATGCGTTATGCGTTACGCGTTATGCGTTACGCGTTATGCGTTATGCGTTATGCGTTATTCGTTATGCGTTATGCGTTATGCGTTATGCGTTATGCGTTATGCGTTATGCGTTATGCGATATGCGTTATGCGTTATGCGTTATGCGTTATGCGTTATGCGTTACGCGTTATGCGTTACGCGTTATGCGTTATGCGTTATGCGATATGCGTTATGCGTTATTCGTTATGCGTTATGCGTTATGCGTTATGCGTTATGCGTTATGCGATGTGCGTTATGCGTTATGCGTTATGCGTTATGCGTTATGCGTTATGCGTTATGCGTTATGCGTTATGCGTTATGCGTTATGCGTTATGCGTTATGCGTTATGCGTTAAGCATTATGACTTTTTCATTGAGCGTTATGCGTTATGACTTTTCCATTGAGCGTTATGCGTTATTCGTTATGGGTTATGCGTTATGCGTTATGGGTTATGCGTTATGCGTTATGCGTTATGCGTTATGCGTTATGCATTATGCGTTATGCGTTATCCGTTATGCGTTATGCGTTATGCGTTATGCGTTATGCGATATGCGTCATGCGTTAAGCGTTATGCGTTATGCATTATGCGTTATCCGTTATGCGTTATGCGTTATGCGTAATGCGTTATGAGTAATGTGTCATGCGTTATGCGTTATGCGTTATGCGTTATGCGTTATGCGTTACGCGTTATGCGTTACGCGTTACGCGTTATGCGTTATGCGTTATGCGTTATGCGTTATGCGTTATGCGTTGTGCGTTATGCGTTATGCGTTATGCGTTATGCGTTATGCGTTATGCGTTATGCGTTATGCGTTATGCGTTAAGCGTTATGCGTTATGCGTTACGCGTTACGCGTTATGCGTTATGCGTTATGCGTTATGCGTTATGCGTTATGCGTTATGCGTTATGCGTTATGTGTTATGCGTTATGCGTTAAGCGTTATACGTTATGCGTTATGCGTTATGTGTTATGCGTTATGCGTTATGTGTTATGCGTTGTGCTTTACGGGTTATGCGATATGCGTTATGCGTTATGACTTTTTCATTGAACGTTATGCGTTATGCGATATGCGTTATGCGTTATGCGTTATGCGTTATGCGTTATGCGTTATGCGTTATGCGTTATGCGTTATGCGTTATGCGTTATGCGTTACGCGTTATGCGTTACGCGTTATGCGTTATGCGTTATGCGTTATTCGTTATGCGTTATGCGTTATGCGTTATGCGTTATGCGTTATGCGTTATGCGATATGCGTTATGCGTTATGCGTTATGCGTTATGCGTTATGCGTTACGCGTTATGCGTTACGCGTTATGCGTTATGCGTTATGCGTTATGCGTTATGCGTTATTCGTTATGCGTTATGCGTTATGCGTTATGCGTTATGCGTTATGCGATGTGCGTTATGCGTTATGCGTTATGCGTTATGCGTTATGCGTTATGCGTTATGCGTTATGCGTTATGCGTTATGCGTTATGCGTTATGCGTTATGCGTTATGCGTTATGCGTTATGCGTTATGCGTTAAGCATTATGACTTTTTCATTGAGCGTTATGCGTTATGACTTTTCCATTGAGCGTTATGCGTTATTCGTTATGGGTTATGCGTTATGCGTTATGGGTTATGCGTTATGCGTTATGCGTTATGCGTTATGCGTTATGCATTATGCGTTATGCGTTATCCGTTATGCGTTATGCGTTATGCGTTATGCGTTATGCGATATGCGTCATGCGTTAAGCGTTATGCGTTATGCATTATGCGTTATCCGTTATGCGTTATGCGTTATGCGTAATGCGTTATGAGTAATGTGTCATGCGTTATGCGTTATGCGTTATGCGTTATGCGTTATGCGTTACGCGTTATGCGTTACGCGTTACGCGTTATGCGTTATGCGTTATGCGTTATGCGTTATGCGTTATGCGTTATGCGTTGTGCGTTATGCGTTATGCGTTATGCGTTATGCGTTATGCGTTATGCGTTATGCGTTATGCGTTATGCGTTATGCGTTACGCGTTACGCGTTACGCGTTATGCGTTACGCGTTACGCGTTATGCGTTATGCGTTATGCGTTATGCGTTATGCGTTATGCGTTATGCGTTATGCGTTATGTGTTATGCGTTATGCGTTAAGCGTTATACGTTATGCATTATGCGTTATGTGTTATGCGTTATGCGTTATGTGTTATGCGTTGTGCTTTACGGGTTATGCGATATGCGTTATGCGTTATGACTTTTTCATTGAACGTTATGCGTTATGCGATATGCGTTATGCGTTATGCGTTATGCGTTATGCGTTATGCGTTATGCGTTATGCGTTATGCGTTATGCGTTATGCGTTATGCGTTATGCGTCATGCGTCATGCGTTATGCGTTATGCGTTATGCGTTATGCGTTATGCGTTATGCGTTATGCGTTATGCGTTATGCGTTATGCGTTATGCGTTATGCGTTATGCGTTATCCGTTACGCGTTACGCGTTAGGCGTTATGCGTTATGCGTTATGCGTTATGCGTTATGCGTTATGCGTTATGCGTTATGCGTTATGCGTTATGCGTTATGCGTTATGCGTTATGCGTTATGAATTATGCGTTATGCGTTATGCGTTATGCGTTATGCGTTATGCGTTATGCGTTATGCGTTATGCGTTATGCGTTATGCGTTATGCGTTATGCGTTATGCGTTATGCGTTATGCGTTATGCGTTATGCGTTATGCGTTATGCGTTATGCGTTATGCGTTATGCGTTATGCGTTATGCGTTATGCGTTATGCGTTATGCGTTATGCGTTATGCGTTATGCGTTATGCGTTATGCGTTATGCGTTATGCGTTATGCGTTATGCGTTATGCGTTATGCGTTATGCGTTATGCGTTATGCGTTATGCGTTATGCGTTATGCGTTATGCGTTATGCGTTATGCGTTATGCGTTATGCGTTATGCGTTATGCGTTATGCGTTATGCGTTATGCGTTATGCGTTATGCGTTATGCGTTATGCGTTATGCGTTATGCGTTATGCGTTATGCGTTATGCGTTATGCGTTATGCGTTATGCGTTATGCGTTATGCGTTATGCGTTATGCGTTATGCGTTATGCGTTATGCGTTATGCGTTATGCGTTATGCGTTATGCGTTATGCGTTATGCGTTATGCGTTATGCGTTATGCGTTATGCGTTATGCGTTAAGCGTTATGCGTTATGCGTTACGCGTTACGCGTTATGCGTTATGCGTTATGCGTTATGCGTTATGCGTTATGCGTTATGCGTTATGCGTTATGCGTTATGCGTTATGTGTTATGCGTTATGCGTTAAGCGTTATACGTTATGCGTTATGCGTTATGTGTTATGCGTTATGCGTTATGTGTTATGCGTTGTGCTTTACGGGTTATGCGATATGCGTTATGCGTTATGACTTTTTCATTGAACGTTATGCGTTATGCGATATGCGTTATGCGTTATGCGTTATGCGTTATGCGTTATGCGTTATGCGTTATGCGTTATGCGTTATGCGTTATGCGTTATGCGTTACGCGTTATGCGTAATGCGTTATGCGTTATGCGTTATGCGATATGCGTTATGCGTTATGCGTTATGCGTTATGCGTTATGCGTTACGCGTTATGCGTTACGCGTTATGCGTTATGCGTTATGCGTTATGCGTTATGCGTTATTCGTTATGCGTTATGCGTTATGCGTTATGCGTTATGCGTTATGCGATGTGCGTTATGCGTTATGCGTTATGCGTTATGCGTTATGCGTTATGCGTTATGCGTTATGCGTTATGCGTTATGCGTTATGCGTTATGCGTTATGCGTTAAGCATTATGACTTTTTCATTGAGCGTTATGCGTTATGACTTTTCCATTGAGCATTATGCGTTATTCGTTATGGGTTATGCGTTATGCGTTATGGGTTATGCGTTATGCGTTATGCGTTATGCGTTATGCGTTATGCATTATGCGTTATGCGTTATCCGTTATGCGTTATGCGTTATGCGTTATGCGTTATGCGATATGCGTCATGCGTTAAGCGTTATGCGTTATGCATTATGCGTTATCCGTTATGCGTTATGCGTTATGCGTAATGCGTTATGAGTAATGTGTCATGCGTTATGCGTTATGCGTTATGCGTTATGCGTTATGCGTTATGCGTTATGCGTTATGCGTTATGCGTTATGCGTTATGCGTTATGCGTTAAGCATTATGACTTTTTCATTGAGCGTTATGCGTTATGCATTGAGCGTTATGCGTTATTCGTTATGGGTTATGCGTTATGCGTTAAGCGTTATACGTTATGCATTATGCGTTATGTGTTATGCGTTATGCGTTATGTGTTATGCGTTGTGCTTTACGGGTTATGCGATATGCGTTATGCGTTATGACTTTTTCATTGAACGTTATGCGTTATGCGATATGCGTTATGCGTTATGCGTTATGCGTTATGCGTTATGCGTTATGCGTTATGCGTTATGCGTTATGCGTTATGCGTTATGCGTTATGCGTTATGCGTTATACGTTATGCGTTATGCGTTATGCGTTATGCGTTATGCGTTATGCGTTATGCGTTATGCGTTATGCGTTATGCGTTATGCGTTATGCGTTATGCGTTATGCGTTATGCGTTATGCGTTATGCGTTATGCGTTATGCGTTATGCGTTATGCGTTATGCGTTATGCGTTATGCGTTATGCGTTATGCGTTATGCGTTATGCGTTATGCGTTATGCGTTATGCGTTATGCGTTATGCGTTATGCGTTATGCGTTATGCGTTATGCGTTATGCGTTATGCGTTATGCGTTATGCGTTATGCGTTATGCGTTATGCGTTAAGCATTATGACTTTTTCATTGAGCGTTATGCGTTATGACTTTTCCATTGAGCGTTATGCGTTATTCGTTATGGGTTATGCGTTATGCGTTATGGGTTATGCGTTATGCGTTATGCGTTATGCGTTATGCGTTATGCGTTATGCGTTATGCGTTATGCGTTATGCGTTATGAATTATGCGTTATGCGTTATGCGTTATGCGTTATGCGTTATGCGTTATGCGTTATGCGTTATGCGTTATGCGTTATGCGTTATGCGTTATGCGTTATGCGTTATGCGTTATGCGTTATGCGTTATGCGTTATGCGTTATGCGTTATGCGTTATGCGTTATGCGTTATGCGTTATGCGTTATGCGTTATGCGTTATGCGTTATGCGTTATGCGTTATGCGTTATGCGTTATGCGTTATGCGTTATGCGTTATGCGTTATGCGTTATGCGTTATGCGTTATGCGTTATGCGTTATGCGTTATGCGTTATGCGTTATGCGTTATGCGTTATGCGTTATGCGTTATGCGTTATGCGTTATGCGTTATGCGTTATGCGTTATGCGTTATGCGTTATGCGTTATGCGTTATGCGTTATGCGTTATGCGTTATGCGTTATGCGTTATGCGTTATGCGTTATGCGTTATGCGTTATGCGTTATGCGTTATGCGTTATGCGTTATGCGTTATGCGTTATGCGTTATGCGTTATGCGTTATGCGTTATGCGTTATGCGTTATGCGTTATGCGTTATGCGTTATGCGTTATGCGTTATGCGTTATGCGTTATGCGTTAAGCGTTATGCGTTATGCGTTACGCGTTACGCGTTATGCGTTATGCGTTATGCGTTATGCGTTATGCGTTATGCGTTATGCGTTATGCGTTATGCGTTATGCGTTATGTGTTATGCGTTATGCGTTAAGCGTTATACGTTATGCGTTATGCGTTATGTGTTATGCGTTATGCGTTATGTGTTATGCGTTGTGCTTTACGGGTTATGCGATATGCGTTATGCGTTATGACTTTTTCATTGAACGTTATGCGTTATGCGATATGCGTTATGCGTTATGCGTTATGCGTTATGCGTTATGCGTTATGCGTTATGCGTTATGCGTTATGCGTTATGCGTTATGCGTTACGCGTTATGCGTAATGCGTTATGCGTTATGCGTTATGCGATATGCGTTATGCGTTATGCGTTATGCGTTATGCGTTATGCGTTACGCGTTATGCGTTACGCGTTATGCGTTATGCGTTATGCGTTATGCGTTATGCGTTATTCGTTATGCGTTATGCGTTATGCGTTATGCGTTATGCGTTATGCGATGTGCGTTATGCGTTATGCGTTATGCGTTATGCGTTATGCGTTATGCGTTATGCGTTATGCGTTATGCGTTATGCGTTATGCGTTATGCGTTATGCGTTAAGCATTATGACTTTTTCATTGAGCGTTATGCGTTATGACTTTTCCATTGAGCATTATGCGTTATTCGTTATGGGTTATGCGTTATGCGTTATGGGTTATGCGTTATGCGTTATGCGTTATGCGTTATGCGTTATGCATTATGCGTTATGCGTTATCCGTTATGCGTTATGCGTTATGCGTTATGCGTTATGCGATATGCGTCATGCGTTAAGCGTTATGCGTTATGCATTATGCGTTATCCGTTATGCGTTATGCGTTATGCGTAATGCGTTATGAGTAATGTGTCATGCGTTATGCGTTATGCGTTATGCGTTATGCGTTATGCGTTATGCGTTATGCGTTATGCGTTATGCGTTATGCGTTATGCGTTATGCGTTAAGCATTATGACTTTTTCATTGAGCGTTATGCGTTATGACTTTTCCATTGAGCGTTATGCGTTATTCGTTATGGGTTATGCGTTATGCGTTAAGCGTTATACGTTATGCATTATGCGTTATGTGTTATGCGTTATGCGTTATGTGTTATGCGTTGTGCTTTACGGGTTATGCGATATGCGTTATGCGTTATGACTTTTTCATTGAACGTTATGCGTTATGCGATATGCGTTATGCGTTATGCGTTATGCGTTATGCGTTATGCGTTATGCGTTATGCGTTATGCGTTATGCGTTATGCGTTATGCGTTATGCGTTATGCGTTATACGTTATGCGTTATGCGTTATGCGTTATGCGTTATGCGTTATGCGTTATGCGTTATGCGTTATGCGTTATGCGTTATGCGTTATGCGTTATGCGTTATGCGTTATGCGTTATGCGTTATGCGTTATGCGTTATGCGTTATGCGTTATGCGTTATGCGTTATGCGTTATGCGTTATGCGTTATGCGTTATGCGTTATGCGTTATGCGTTATGCGTTATGCGTTATGCGTTATGCGTTATGCGTTATGCGTTATGCGTTATGCGTTATGCGTTATGCGTTATGCGTTATGCGTTATGCGTTATGCGTTATGCGTTATGCGTTAAGCATTATGACTTTTTCATTGAGCGTTATGCGTTATGACTTTTCCATTGAGCGTTATGCGTTATTCGTTATGGGTTATGCGTTATGCGTTATGGGTTATGCGTTATGCGTTATGCGTTATGCGTTATGCGTTATGCGTTATGCGTTATGCATTATGCGTTATGCGTTATCCGTTATGCGTTATGCGTTATGCGTTATGCGTTATGCGATATGCGTCATGCGTTAAGCGTTATGCGTTATGCATTATGCGTTATCCGTTATGCGTTATGCGTTATGCGTTATGCGTAATGCGTTATGAGTAATGTGTCATGCGTTATGCGTTATGCGTTATGCGTTATGCGTTATGCGTTATGCGTTATGCGTTATGCGTTATGCGTTATGCGTTATGCGTTATGCGTTATGCGTTATGCGTTATGCGTTATGCGTTAAGCGTTATGCGTTATGCGTTACGCGTTACGCGTTATGCGTTATGCGTTATGCGTTATGCGTTATGCGTTATGCGTTATGCGTTATGTGTTATGCGTTATGCGTTAAGCGTTATACGTTATGCGTTATGCGTTATGTGTTATGCGTTATGCGTTATGTGTTATGCGTTGTGCTTTACGGGTTATGCGATATGCGTTATGCGTTATGTCTTTTTCATTGAACGTTATGCGTTATGCGATATGCGTTATGCGTTATGCGTTATGCGTTATGCGTTATGCGTTATGCGTTATGCGTTATGCGTTATGCGTTATGCGTTATGCGTTATGCGTTATGCGTTATGCGTTACGCGTTATGCGTTATGCGTTATGCGTTATGCGTTATGCGTTATGCGTTATGCGTTATGCGTTATGCGCCATGCGTTATCCGTTATGCGTTATCCGTTATGCGTTACGCGTTATGCGTTATGCGTTATGCGTTATGCGTTATGCGTTAAGCGTTATACGTTATGCGTTATGCGTTATGCGTTATGCGTTATGCGTTAAGCGTTATACGTTATGCGATATGCGTTATGCGTTATGTGTTATGCGTTATGCGTTATGCGTTATGCGTTATGCGTTATGCGTTATGTGTTATGCGTTATGCGTTATGCGTTATGCGTTATGCGTTAAGCGTTATGCGTTATGCGATATGCGTTATTCGTTATGCGTTATGCGTTATGCGTCATGCGTTATGCGTTATGCGTTCTGCGTTATGCGTCATGCGTTATGCGTTATGCGTTCTGCGTTATGCGTTATGCGTTATGCGTTATGCGTTATGCGTTATGCGTTATGCGTTATGCGTTATGCGTTATGCGTTATGCGTTATGCGTTATGCGTTATGCCTTATGCCTTATGCGTTATGCGTTATGCGTTATGCGTTATGCGTTATGCGTTATGCGTTATGCGTTATGCGTTATGCGCCATGCGTTATCCGTTATGCGTTATCCGTTATGCGTT
Organism: Lasioglossum baleicum; assembly: GCF_051020765.1. Lineage (NCBI taxonomy): Eukaryota > Metazoa > Arthropoda > Insecta > Hymenoptera > Halictidae > Lasioglossum > Lasioglossum baleicum. Next base: position 477,466 of record NW_027469153.1, on the reverse strand, counting down.
ACGCGTTATGCGTTATGCGTTATGCGTTATGCGTTATGCGTTATGCGTTATGCGTTATGCGTTATGCGTTATGCGTTATGCGTTATGCGGTATGCGTTATGCGTTATGCGTTATGCGTTATGCGTTATGCGTTATGCGTTATGCGTTATGCGTTATGCGTTATGCGTTATGCGTTATGCGTTATGCGTTATGCGTTATGCGTTATGCGTTATGCGTTATGCGTTATGCGTTATGCGTTATGCGTTATGCGTTATGCGTTATGCGTTATGCGTTATGCGTTATGCGTTATGCGTTATGCGTTATGCGTTATGCGTTATGCGTTATGCGTTATGCGTTATGCGTTATGCGTTATGCGTTATGCGTTATGCGTTATGCGTTATGCGTTATGCGTTATGCGTTATGCGTTATGCGTTACGCGTTACGCGTTACGCGTTATGCGTTATGCGTTATGCGTTATGCGTTATGCGTTATGTGTTATGCGTTATACGTTAAGCGTTATACGTTATGCGTTATGCGTTATGTGTTATGCGTTATGCGTTATGTGTTATGCGTTGTGCTTTACGGGTTATGCGATATGCGTTATGCGTTATGACTTTTTCATTGAACGTTATGCGTTATGCGATATGCGTTATGCGTTATGCGTTATGCGTTATGCGTTATGCGTTATGCGTTATGCGTTATGCGTTATGCGTTATGCGTTATGCGTTATGCGTTATGCGTTATGCGTTATGCGTTATGCGTTATGCGTTATGCGTTATGCGTTATGCGTTATGCGTTATGCGTTATGCGTTATGCGTTATGCGTTATGCGTTATGCGTTATGCGTTATGCGTTATGCGTTATGCGTTATGCCTTATGCGTTATGCGTTATGCGTTATGCGTTATGCGTTATGCGTTATGCGCCATGCGTTATCCGTTATGCGTTATCCGTTATGCGTTACGCGTTATGCGTTATGCGTTATGCGTTATGCGTTAAGCGTTATACGTTATGCGATATACGTTATGCGTTATGTGTTATGCGTTATGCGTTATGCGTTATGCGTTATGCGTTATGCGTTATGCGTAATGCGTTATGCGTTATGCGTTATGCGTTATGCGTTATGCGTTATGCGTTATGCGTTATGCGTTATGCGTTATGCGTTATGCGTTATGCGTTATGCGTTATGCGTTATGCGTTATGCGTTATGCGTTATGCGTTATGCGTTATGCGTTATGCGTTATGCGTTATGCGTTATGCGTTATGCGTTATGCGTTATGCGTTATGCGTTATGCGTTATGCGTTATGCGTTATGCGTTATGCGTTATGCGTTATGCGTTATGCGTTATGCGTTACGCGTTACGCGTTACGCGTTACGCGTTATGCGTTATGCGTTATGCGTTATGCTTTATGCGTTATGCGTTATGCGTTATGCGTTATGCGTTATGCGTTATGCGTTATGCGTTATGCGTTATGCGTTATGCGTTATGCGTTATGCGTTATGCGTTATGCGTTATGCGTTATGCGTTATGCGTTATGCGTTATGCGTTATGCGTTATGCGTTATGCGTTATGCCTTATGCCTTATGCGTTATGCGTTATGCGTTATGCGTTATGCGTTATGCGTTATGCGTTATGCGTTATGCGTTATGCGTTATGCGTTATGCGCCATGCGTTATCCGTTATGCGTTATCCGTTATGCGTTACGCGTTATGCGTTATGCGTTATGCGTTATGCGTTATGCGTTAAGCGTTATACGTTATGCGATATGCGTTATGCGTTATGTGTTATGCGTTATGCGTTATGCGTTATGCGTTATGCGTTATGCGTTATGTGTTATGCGTTATGCGTTATGCGTTATGCGTTATGCGTTAAGCGTTATGCGTTATGCGATATGCGATATGCGTTATTCGTTATGCGTTATGCGTTATGCGTCATGCGTTATGCGTTATGCGTTCTGCGTTATGCGTCATGCGTTATGCGTTATGCGTTCTGCGTTATGCGTTATGCGTTATGCGTTATGCGTTATGCGTTATGCGTTATGCGTTATGCGTTATGCGTTATGCGTTATGCGTTATGCGTTATGCGTTATGCGTTATGCGTTATGCGTTATGCGTTATGCGTTATGCGTTATGCGTTATGCGTTATGCGTTATGCGTTATGCGTTATGCGTTATGCGTTATGCGTTATGCGTTATGCGTTATGCGTTATGCGTTATGCGTTATGCGTTATGCGTTATGCGTTATGCGTTATGCGTTATGCGTTATGCGTTATGCGTTATGCGTTATGCGTTATGCGTTATGCGTTATGCGTTATGCGTTATGCGTTATGCGTTATGCGTTATGCGTTATGCGTTATGCGTTATGCGTTATGCGTTATGCGTTATGCGTTATGCGTTATGCGTTATGCGTTATGCGTTATGCGTTATGCGTTATGCGTTATGCGTTATGCGTTATGCGTTATGCGTTATGCGTTATGCGTTATGCGTTATGCGTTACGCGTTATGCGTTATGCGTTATGCGTTATGCGTTATGCGTTATGCGTTATGCGTTATGCGTTATGCGTTACGCGTTACGCGTTATGCGTTATGCGTTATGCGTTATGCGTTATGCGTTATGCGTTATGTGTTATGCGTTATGCGTTAAGCGTTATACGTTATGCGTTATGCGTTATGTGTTATGCGTTATGCGTTATGTGTTATGCGTTGTGCTTTACGGGTTATGCGATATGCGTTATGCGTTATGACTTTTTCATTGAACGTTATGCGTTATGCGATATGCGTTATGCGTTATGCGTTATGCGTTATGCGTTATGCGTTATGCGTTATGCGTTATGCGTTATGCGTTATGCGTTATGCGTTATGCGTTATGCGTTATGCGTTATGCGTTATGCGTTATGCGTTATGCGTTATGCGTTATGCGTTATGCGTTATGCGTTATGCGTTATGCGTTATGCGTTATGCGTTATGCGTTATGCGTTATGCGTTATGCGTTATGCCTTATGCGTTATGCGTTATGCGTTATGCGTTATGCGTTATGCGTTATGCGCCATGCGTTATCCGTTATGCGTTATCCGTTATGCGTTACGCGTTATGCGTTATGCGTTATGCGTTATGCGTTAAGCGTTATACGTTATGCGATATGCGTTATGCGTTATGTGTTATGCGTTATGCGTTATGCGTTATGCGTTATGCGTTATGCGTTATGCGTTATGCGTTATGCGTTATGCGTTATGCGTAATGCGTTATGCGTTATGCGTTATGCGTTATGCGTTATGCGTTATGCGTTATGTGTTATGCGTTATGCGTTATGCGTTATGCGTTATGCGATATGCGTCATGCGTTAAGCGTTATGCGTTATGCATTATGCGTTATCCGTTATGCGTTATGCGTTATGTGTTATGCGTTGTGCTTTACGGGTTATGCGATATGCGTTATGCGTTATGACTTTTTCATTGAACGTTATGCGTTATGCGATATGCGTTATGCGTTATGCGTTATGCGTTATGCGTTATGCGTTATGCGTTATGCGTTATGCGTTATGCGTTATGCGTTATGCGTTATGCGTTATGCGTTATGCGTTATGCGTTATGCGTTATGCGTTATGCGTTATGCGTTATGCGTTATTCGTTATGCGTTATGCGTTATGCGTTATGCGTTATGCGTTATGCGTTATGCGATGTGCGTTATGCGTTATGCGTTATGCGTTATGCGTTATGCGTTATGCGTTATGCGTTATGCGTTATGCGTTATGCGTTATGCGTTATGCGTTATGCGTTATGCGTTAAGCATTATGACTTTTTCATTGAGCGTTATGCGTTATGACTTTTCCATTGAGCGTTATGCGTTATTCGTTATGGGTTATGCGTTATGCGTTATGGGTTATGCGTTATGCGTTATGCGTTATGCGTTATGCGTTATGCGTTATGCGATATGCGTTATGCGTTATGCGTTATGCGTTATGCGTTATGCGTTATGCGTTACGCGTTATGCGTTATGCGTTATGCGTTATGCGTTATGCGTTATGCGTTATGCGTTATGCGTTATGCGTTATGCGTTATGCGTTATGCGTTATGCGTTATGCGTTATGCGTTATGCGTTATGCGTTATGCGTTAAGCGTTATGCGTTATGCGTTACGCGTTACGCGTTATGCGTTATGCGTTATGCGTTATGCGTTATGCGTTATGCGTTATGCGTTATGCGTTATGTGTTATGCGTTATGCGTTATGCGTTAAGCGTTATACGTTATGCGTTATGCGTTATGTGTTATGCGTTATGCGTTATGTGTTATGCGTTGTGCTTTACGGGTTATGCGATATGCGTTATGCGTTATGACTTTTTCATTGAACGTTATGCGTTATGCGATATGCGTTATGCGTTATGCGTTATGCGTTATGCGTTATGCGTTATGCGTTATGCGTTATGCGTTATGCGTTATGCGTTATGCGTTACGCGTTATGCGTTACGCGTTATGCGTTATGCGTTATGCGTTATGCGTTATTCGTTATGCGTTATGCGTTATGCGTTATGCGTTATGCGTTATGCGTTATGCGTTATGCGATATGCGTTATGCGTTATGCGTTATGCGTTATGCGTTACGCGTTATGCGTTACGCGTTATGCGTTATGCGTTATGCGTTATGCGTTATGCGTTATGCGTTATTCGTTATGCGTTATGCGTTATGCGTTATGCGTTATGCGTTATGCGTTATGCGTTATGCGTTATGCGATGTGCGTTATGCGTTATGCGTTATGCGTTATGCGTTATGCGTTATGCGTTATGCGTTATGCGTTATGCGTTAAGCATTATGACTTTTTCATTGAGCGTTATGCGTTATGACTTTTCCATTGAGCGTTATGCGTTATTCGTTATGGGTTATGCGTTATGCGTTATGGGTTATGCGTTATGCGTTATGCGTTATGCGTTATGCGTTATGCATTATGCGTTATGCGTTATGCGTTATGCGTTATGCGTTATGCGTTATGCGTTATGCGTTATGCGTTATGCGTTATGCGTTATGCGTTATGCGTTATGCGTTATCCGTTACGCGTTACGCGTTAGGCGTTATGCGTTATGCGTTATGCGTTATGCGTTATGCGTTATGCGTTATGCGTTATGCGTTATGCGTTATGCGTTATGCGTTATGCGTTATGCGTTATGCGTTATGCGTTATGCGTTATGCGTTATGCGTTATGCGTTATGCGTTATGCGTTATGCGTTATGCGTTATGCGTTATGCGTTATGCGTTATGCGTTATGCGTTATGCGTTATGCGTTATGCGTTATGCGTTATGCGTTATGCGTTATGCGTTATGCGTTATGCGTTATGCGTTATGCGTTATGCGTTATGCGTTATGCGTTATGCGTTATGCGTTATGCGTTATGCGTTATGCGTTATGCGTTATGCGTTATGCGTTATGCGTTATGTGTTATGCGTTATGCGTTAAGCGTTATGCGTTATGTGTTATGCGTTATGCGTTATGTGTTATGCGTTGTGCTTTACGGGTTATGCGATATGCGTTATGCGTTATGACTTTTTCATTGAACGTTATGCGTTATGCGATATGCGTTATGCGTTATGCGTTATGCGTTATGCGTTATGCGTTATGCGTTATGCGTTATGCGTTATGCGTTATGCGTTACGCGTTATGCGTTATGCGTTATGCGTTATGCGTTATGCGTCATGCGTTATGCGTTATGCGTTATGCGTTATGCGTTATGCGTTATGTGTTATGCGTTGTGCTTTACGGGTTATGCGATATGCGTTATGCGTTATGACTTTTTCATTGAACGTTATGCGTTATGCGATATGCGTTATGCGTTATGCGTTATGCGTTATGCGTTATGCGTTATGCGTTATGCGATATGCGTTATGCGTTATGCGTTATGCGTTATGCGTTATGCGTTATGCGTTACGCGTTATGCGTTACGCGTTATGCGTTATGCGTTATGCGTTATGCGTTATGCGTTATTCGTTATGCGTTATGCGTTATGCGTTATGCGTTATGCGTTATGCGTTATGCGTTATGCGTTATGCGATGTGCGTTATGCGTTATGCGTTATGCGTTATGCGTTATGCGTTATGCGTTATGCGTTATGCGTTAAGCATTATGACTTTTTCATTGAGCGTTATGCGTTATGACTTTTCCATTGAGCGTTATGCGTTATTCGTTATGGGTTATGCGTTATGCGTTATGGGTTATGGGTTATGCGTTATGCGTTATGCGTTATGCGTTATGCGTTATGCATTATGCGTTATGCGTTATCCGTTATGCGTTATGCGTTATGCGTTATGCGTTATGCGATATGCGTCATGCGTTAAGCGTTATGCGTTATGCATTATGCGTTATCCGTTATGCGTTATGCGTTATGCGTAATGCGTTATGAGTAATGTGTCATGCGTTATGCGTTATGCGTTATGCGTTATGCGTTATGCGTTATGCGTTATGCGTTATGCGTTATGCGTTATGCGTTATGCGTTATGCGTTATGCGTTAAGCGTTATGCGTTATGCGTTACGCGTTACGCGTTATGCGTTATGCGTTATGCGTTATGCGTTATGCGTTATGCGTTATGCGTTATGCGTTATGCGTTATGTGTTATGCGTTATGCGTTAAGCGTTATACGTTATGCGTTATGCGTTATGTGTTATGCGTTATGCGTTATGTGTTATGCGTTGTGCTTTACGGGTTATGCGATATGCGTTATGCGTTATGACTTTTTCATTGAACGTTATGCGTTATGCGATATGCGTTATGCGTTATGCGTTATGCGTTATGCGTTATGCGTTATGCGTTATGCGTTATGCGTTATGCGTTATGCGTTACGCGTTATGCGTTACGCGTTATGCGTTATGCGTTATGCGTTATTCGTTATGCGTTATGCGTTATGCGTTATGCGTTATGCGTTATGCGTTATGCGTTATGCGATATGCGTTATGCGTTATGCGTTATGCGTTATGCGTTATGCGTTACGCGTTATGCGTTACGCGTTATGCGTTATGCGTTATGCGATATGCGTTATGCGTTATTCGTTATGCGTTATGCGTTATGCGTTATGCGTTATGCGTTATGCGATGTGCGTTATGCGTTATGCGTTATGCGTTATGCGTTATGCGTTATGCGTTATGCGTTATGCGTTATGCGTTATGCGTTATGCGTTATGCGTTATGCGTTAAGCATTATGACTTTTTCATTGAGCGTTATGCGTTATGACTTTTCCATTGAGCGTTATGCGTTATTCGTTATGGGTTATGCGTTATGCGTTATGGGTTATGCGTTATGCGTTATGCGTTATGCGTTATGCGTTATGCATTATGCGTTATGCGTTATCCGTTATGCGTTATGCGTTATGCGTTATGCGTTATGCGATATGCGTCATGCGTTAAGCGTTATGCGTTATGCATTATGCGTTATCCGTTATGCGTTATGCGTTATGCGTAATGCGTTATGAGTAATGTGTCATGCGTTATGCGTTATGCGTTATGCGTTATGCGTTATGCGTTACGCGTTATGCGTTACGCGTTACGCGTTATGCGTTATGCGTTATGCGTTATGCGTTATGCGTTATGCGTTGTGCGTTATGCGTTATGCGTTATGCGTTATGCGTTATGCGTTATGCGTTATGCGTTATGCGTTATGCGTTAAGCGTTATGCGTTATGCGTTACGCGTTACGCGTTATGCGTTATGCGTTATGCGTTATGCGTTATGCGTTATGCGTTATGCGTTATGCGTTATGTGTTATGCGTTATGCGTTAAGCGTTATACGTTATGCGTTATGCGTTATGTGTTATGCGTTATGCGTTATGTGTTATGCGTTGTGCTTTACGGGTTATGCGATATGCGTTATGCGTTATGACTTTTTCATTGAACGTTATGCGTTATGCGATATGCGTTATGCGTTATGCGTTATGCGTTATGCGTTATGCGTTATGCGTTATGCGTTATGCGTTATGCGTTATGCGTTATGCGTTATGCGTTACGCGTTATGCGTTACGCGTTATGCGTTATGCGTTATGCGTTATTCGTTATGCGTTATGCGTTATGCGTTATGCGTTATGCGTTATGCGTTATGCGATATGCGTTATGCGTTATGCGTTATGCGTTATGCGTTATGCGTTACGCGTTATGCGTTACGCGTTATGCGTTATGCGTTATGCGTTATGCGTTATGCGTTATTCGTTATGCGTTATGCGTTATGCGTTATGCGTTATGCGTTATGCGATGTGCGTTATGCGTTATGCGTTATGCGTTATGCGTTATGCGTTATGCGTTATGCGTTATGCGTTATGCGTTATGCGTTATGCGTTATGCGTTATGCGTTATGCGTTATGCGTTATGCGTTAAGCATTATGACTTTTTCATTGAGCGTTATGCGTTATGACTTTTCCATTGAGCGTTATGCGTTATTCGTTATGGGTTATGCGTTATGCGTTATGGGTTATGCGTTATGCGTTATGCGTTATGCGTTATGCGTTATGCATTATGCGTTATGCGTTATCCGTTATGCGTTATGCGTTATGCGTTATGCGTTATGCGATATGCGTCATGCGTTAAGCGTTATGCGTTATGCATTATGCGTTATCCGTTATGCGTTATGCGTTATGCGTAATGCGTTATGAGTAATGTGTCATGCGTTATGCGTTATGCGTTATGCGTTATGCGTTATGCGTTACGCGTTATGCGTTACGCGTTACGCGTTATGCGTTATGCGTTATGCGTTATGCGTTATGCGTTATGCGTTATGCGTTGTGCGTTATGCGTTATGCGTTATGCGTTATGCGTTATGCGTTATGCGTTATGCGTTATGCGTTATGCGTTATGCGTTACGCGTTACGCGTTACGCGTTATGCGTTACGCGTTACGCGTTATGCGTTATGCGTTATGCGTTATGCGTTATGCGTTATGCGTTATGCGTTATGCGTTATGTGTTATGCGTTATGCGTTAAGCGTTATACGTTATGCATTATGCGTTATGTGTTATGCGTTATGCGTTATGTGTTATGCGTTGTGCTTTACGGGTTATGCGATATGCGTTATGCGTTATGACTTTTTCATTGAACGTTATGCGTTATGCGATATGCGTTATGCGTTATGCGTTATGCGTTATGCGTTATGCGTTATGCGTTATGCGTTATGCGTTATGCGTTATGCGTTATGCGTTATGCGTCATGCGTCATGCGTTATGCGTTATGCGTTATGCGTTATGCGTTATGCGTTATGCGTTATGCGTTATGCGTTATGCGTTATGCGTTATGCGTTATGCGTTATCCGTTACGCGTTACGCGTTAGGCGTTATGCGTTATGCGTTATGCGTTATGCGTTATGCGTTATGCGTTATGCGTTATGCGTTATGCGTTATGCGTTATGCGTTATGCGTTATGCGTTATGCGTTATGAATTATGCGTTATGCGTTATGCGTTATGCGTTATGCGTTATGCGTTATGCGTTATGCGTTATGCGTTATGCGTTATGCGTTATGCGTTATGCGTTATGCGTTATGCGTTATGCGTTATGCGTTATGCGTTATGCGTTATGCGTTATGCGTTATGCGTTATGCGTTATGCGTTATGCGTTATGCGTTATGCGTTATGCGTTATGCGTTATGCGTTATGCGTTATGCGTTATGCGTTATGCGTTATGCGTTATGCGTTATGCGTTATGCGTTATGCGTTATGCGTTATGCGTTATGCGTTATGCGTTATGCGTTATGCGTTATGCGTTATGCGTTATGCGTTATGCGTTATGCGTTATGCGTTATGCGTTATGCGTTATGCGTTATGCGTTATGCGTTATGCGTTATGCGTTATGCGTTATGCGTTATGCGTTATGCGTTATGCGTTATGCGTTATGCGTTATGCGTTATGCGTTATGCGTTATGCGTTATGCGTTATGCGTTATGCGTTATGCGTTATGCGTTATGCGTTATGCGTTATGCGTTATGCGTTATGCGTTAAGCGTTATGCGTTATGCGTTACGCGTTACGCGTTATGCGTTATGCGTTATGCGTTATGCGTTATGCGTTATGCGTTATGCGTTATGCGTTATGCGTTATGTGTTATGCGTTATGCGTTAAGCGTTATACGTTATGCGTTATGCGTTATGTGTTATGCGTTATGCGTTATGTGTTATGCGTTGTGCTTTACGGGTTATGCGATATGCGTTATGCGTTATGACTTTTTCATTGAACGTTATGCGTTATGCGATATGCGTTATGCGTTATGCGTTATGCGTTATGCGTTATGCGTTATGCGTTATGCGTTATGCGTTATGCGTTATGCGTTATGCGTTACGCGTTATGCGTAATGCGTTATGCGTTATGCGTTATGCGATATGCGTTATGCGTTATGCGTTATGCGTTATGCGTTATGCGTTACGCGTTATGCGTTACGCGTTATGCGTTATGCGTTATGCGTTATGCGTTATGCGTTATTCGTTATGCGTTATGCGTTATGCGTTATGCGTTATGCGTTATGCGATGTGCGTTATGCGTTATGCGTTATGCGTTATGCGTTATGCGTTATGCGTTATGCGTTATGCGTTATGCGTTATGCGTTATGCGTTATGCGTTAAGCATTATGACTTTTTCATTGAGCGTTATGCGTTATGACTTTTCCATTGAGCATTATGCGTTATTCGTTATGGGTTATGCGTTATGCGTTATGGGTTATGCGTTATGCGTTATGCGTTATGCGTTATGCGTTATGCATTATGCGTTATGCGTTATCCGTTATGCGTTATGCGTTATGCGTTATGCGTTATGCGATATGCGTCATGCGTTAAGCGTTATGCGTTATGCATTATGCGTTATCCGTTATGCGTTATGCGTTATGCGTAATGCGTTATGAGTAATGTGTCATGCGTTATGCGTTATGCGTTATGCGTTATGCGTTATGCGTTACGCGTTATGCGTTATGCGTTATGCGTTATGCGTTATGCGTTATGCGTTATGCGTTATGCGTTATGCGTTATGCGTTATGCGTTATGCGTTACGCGTTATGCGTTACGCGTTATGCGTTATGCGTTATGCGTTATGCGTTATGCGTTATGCGTTATGCGTTGTGCGTTATGCGTTATGCGTTATGCGTTATGCGTTATGCGTTATGCGTTATGCGTTATGCGTTATGCGTTACGCGTTACGCGTTATGCGTTACGCGTTACGCGTTATGCGTTATGCGTTATGCGTTATGCGTTATGCGTTATGCGTTATGCGTTATGTGTTATGCGTTATGCGTTAAGCGTTATACGTTATGCATTATGCGTTATGTGTTATGCGTTATGCGTTATGTGTTATGCGTTGTGCTTTACGGGTTATGCGATATGCGTTATGCGTTATGACTTTTTCATTGAACGTTATGCGTTATGCGATATGCGTTATGCGTTATGCGTTATGCGTTATGCGTTATGCGTTATGCGTTATGCGTTATGCGTTATGCGTTATGCGTTATGCGTTATGCGTCATGCGTCATGCGTTATGCGTTATGCGTTATGCGTTATGCGTTATGCGTTATGCGTTATGCGTTATGCGTTATGCGTTATGCGTTATGCGTTATGCGTTATGCGTTATCCGTTACGCGTTACGCGTTAGGCGTTATGCGTTATGCGTTATGCGTTATGCGTTATGCGTTATGCGTTATGCGTTATGCGTTATGCGTTATGCGTTATGCGTTATGCGTTATGCGTTATGAATTATGCGTTATGCGTTATGCGTTATGCGTTATGCGTTATGCGTTATGCGTTATGCGTTATGCGTTATGCGTTATGCGTTATGCGTTATGCGTTATGCGTTATGCGTTATGCGTTATGCGTTATGCGTTATGCGTTATGCGTTATGCGTTATGCGTTATGCGTTATGCGTTATGCGTTATGCGTTATGCGTTATGCGTTATGCGTTATGCGTTATGCGTTATGCGTTATGCGTTATGCGTTATGCGTTATGCGTTATGCGTTATGCGTTATGCGTTATGCGTTATGCGTTATGCGTTATACGTTATGCGTTATGCGTTATGCGTTATGCGTTATGCGTTATGCGTTATGCGTTATGCGTTATGCGTTATGCGTTATGCGTTATGCGTTATGCGTTATGCGTTATGCGTTATGCGTTATGCGTTATGCGTTATGCGTTATGCGTTATGCGTTATGCGTTATGCGTTATGCGTTATGCGTTATGCGTTATGCGTTATGCGTTATGCGTTATGCGTTATGCGTTATGCGTTATGCGTTATGCGTTATGCGTTATGCGTTATGCGTTATGCGTTATGCGTTATGCGTTATGCGTTATACGTTATGCGTTATGCGTTATGCGTTAAGCATTATGACTTTTTCATTGAGCGTTATGCGTTATGACTTTTCCATTGAGCGTTATGCGTTATTCGTTATGGGTTATGCGTTATGCGTTATGGGTTATGCGTTATGCGTTATGCGTTATGCGTTATGCGTTATGCGTTATGCGTTATGCATTATGCGTTATGCGTTATCCGTTATGCGTTATGCGTTATGCGTTATGCGTTATGCGATATGCGTCATGCGTTAAGCGTTATGCGTTATGCATTATGCGTTATCCGTTATGCGTTATGCGTTATGCGTTATGCGTAATGCGTTATGAGTAATGTGTCATGCGTTATGCGTTATGCGTTATGCGTTATGCGTTATGCGTTATGCGTTATGCGTTATGCGTTATGCGTTATGCGTTATGCGTTATGCGTTATGCGTTATGCGTTATGCGTTATGCGTTATGCGTTAAGCGTTATGCGTTATGCGTTACGCGTTACGCGTTATGCGTTATGCGTTATGCGTTATGCGTTATGCGTTATGCGTTATGCGTTATGTGTTATGCGTTATGCGTTAAGCGTTATACGTTATGCGTTATGCGTTATGTGTTATGCGTTATGCGTTATGTGTTATGCGTTGTGCTTTACGGGTTATGCGATATGCGTTATGCGTTATGTCTTTTTCATTGAACGTTATGCGTTATGCGATATGCGTTATGCGTTATGCGTTATGCGTTATGCGTTATGCGTTATGCGTTATGCGTTATGCGTTATGCGTTATGCGTTATGCGTTATGCGTTATGCGTTATGCGTTATGCGTTACGCGTTATGCGTTATGCGTTATGCGTTATTCGTTATGCGTTATGCGTTATGCGTTATGCGTTATGCGTTATGCGTTATGCGATATGCGTTATGCGTTATGCGTTATGCGTTATGCGTTATGCGTTACGCGGTATGCGTTACGCGTTATGCGTTATGCGTTATGCGTTATGCGTTATGCGTTATGCGTTATTCGTTATGCGTTATGCGTTATGCGTTATGCGTTATGCGTTATGCGATGTGCGTTATGCGTTATGCGTTATGCGTTATGCGTTATGCGTTATGCGTTATGCGTTATGCGTTATGCGTTATGCGTTATGCGTTATGCGTTATGCGTTAAGCATTATGACTTTTTCATTGAGCGTTATGCGTTATGACTTTTCCATTGAGCGTTATGCGTTATTCGTTATGGGTTATGCGTTATGCGTTATGGGTTATGCGTTATGCGTTATGCGTTATGCGTTATGCGTTATGCATTATGCGTTATGCGTTATCCGTTATGCGTTATGCGTTATGCGTTATGCGTTATGCGATATGCGTCATGCGTTAAGCGTTATGCGTTATGCATTATGCGTTATCCGTTATGCGTTATGCGTTATGCGTAATGCGTTATGAGTAATGTGTCATGCGTTATGCGTTATGCGTTATGCGTTATGCGTTATGCGTTACGCGTTATGCGTTATGCGTTATGCGTTATGCGTTATGCGTTATGCGTTATGCGTTATGCGTTATGCGTTATGCGTTATGCGTTATGCGTTACGCGTTACGCGTTACGCGTTACGCGTTACGCGTTACGCGTTATGCGTTATGCGTTATGCGTTATGCGTTATGCGTTATGCGTTATGTGTTATGCGTTATGCGTTAAGCGTTATACGTTATGCATTATGCGTTATGTGTTATGCGTTATGCGTTATGTGTTATGCGTTGTGCTTTACGGGTTATGCGATATGCGTTATGCGTTATGACTTTTTCATTGAACGTTATGCGTTATGCGATATGCGTTATGCGTTATGCGTTATGCGTTATGCGTTATGCGTTATGCGTTATGCGTTATGCGTTATGCGTTATGCGTTATGCGTCATGCGTCATGCGTTATGCGTTATGCGTTATGCGTTATGCGTTATGCGTTATGCGTTATGCGTTATGCGTTATGCGTTATGCGTTATGCGTTATGCGTTATGCGTTATGCGTTATGCGTTATGCGTTATGCGTTATGCGTTATGCGTTATGCGTTATGCGTTATGCGTTATGCGTTATGCGTTATGCGTTATGCGTTATGCGTTATGCGTTATGCGTTATGCGTTATGCGTTATGCGTTATGCGTTATGCGTTATGCCTTATGCGTTATGCGTTATGCGTTATGCGTTATGCGTTATGCGTTATGCGTTATGCGTTATGCGTTAAGCATTATGACTTTTTCATTGAGCGTTATGCGTTATGACTTTTCCATTGAGCGTTATGCGTTATTCGTTATGGGTTATGCGTTATGCGTTATGGGTTATGCGTTATGCGTTATGCGTTATGCGTTATGCGTTATGCGTTATGCGTTATGCATTATGCGTTATGCGTTATCCGTTATGCGTTATGCGTTATGCGTTATGCGTTATGCGATATGCGTCATGCGTTAAGCGTTATGCGTTATGCATTATGCGTTATCCGTTATGCGTTATGCGTTATGCGTTATGCGTAATGCGTTATGAGTAATGTGTCATGCGTTATGCGTTATGCGTTATGCGTTATGCGTTATGCGTTATGCGTTATGCGTTATGCGTTATGCGTTATGCGTTATGCGTTATGCGTTATGCGTTATGCGTTATGCGTTATGCGTTATGCGTTAAGCGTTATGCGTTATGCGTTACGCGTTACGCGTTATGCGTTATGCGTTATGCGTTATGCGTTATGCGTTATGCGTTATGCGTTATGTGTTATGCGTTATGCGTTAAGCGTTATACGTTATGCGTTATGCGTTATGTGTTATGCGTTATGCGTTATGTGTTATGCGTTGTGCTTTACGGGTTATGCGATATGCGTTATGCGTTATGTCTTTTTCATTGAACGTTATGCGTTATGCGATATGCGTTATGCGTTATGCGTTATGCGTTATGCGTTATGCGTTATGCGTTATGCGTTATGCGTTATGCGTTATGCGTTATGCGTTATGCGTTATGCGTTATGCGTTATGCGTTACGCGTTATGCGTTATGCGTTATGCGTTATTCGTTATGCGTTATGCGTTATGCGTTATGCGTTATGCGTTATGCGTTATGCGTTATGCGATATGCGTTATGCGTTATGCGTTATGCGTTATGCGTTATGCGTTACGCGTTATGCGTTACGCGTTATGCGTTATGCGTTATGCGTTATGCGTTATGCGTTATGCGTTATTCGTTATGCGTTATGCGTTATGCGTTATGCGTTATGCGTTATGCGATGTGCGTTATGCGTTATGCGTTATGCGTTATGCGTTATGCGTTATGCGTTATGCGTTATGCGTTATGCGTTATGCGTTATGCGTTATGCGTTATGCGTTAAGCATTATGACTTTTTCATTGAGCGTTATGCGTTATGACTTTTCCATTGAGCGTTATGCGTTATTCGTTATGGGTTATGCGTTATGCGTTATGGGTTATGCGTTATGCGTTATGCGTTATGCGTTATGCGTTATGCATTATGCGTTATGCGTTATCCGTTATGCGTTATGCGTTATGCGTTATGCGTTATGCGATATGCGTCATGCGTTAAGCGTTATGCGTTATGCATTATGCGTTATCCGTTATGCGTTATGCGTTATGCGTAATGCGTTATGAGTAATGTGTCATGCGTTATGCGTTATGCGTTATGCGTTATGCGTTATGCGTTACGCGTTATGCGTTATGCGTTATGCGTTATGCGTTATGCGTTATGCGTTATGCGTTATGCGTTATGCGTTATGCGTTACGCGTTACGCGTTACGCGTTACGCGTTACGCGTTATGCGTTATGCGTTATGCGTTATGCGTTATGCGTTATGCGTTATGTGTTATGCGTTATGCGTTAAGCGTTATACGTTATGCATTATGCGTTATGTGTTATGCGTTATGCGTTATGTGTTATGCGTTGTGCTTTACGGGTTATGCGATATGCGTTATGCGTTATGACTTTTTCATTGAACGTTATGCGTTATGCGATATGCGTTATGCGTTATGCGTTATGCGTTATGCGTTATGCGTTATGCGTTATGCGTTATGCGTTATGCGTTATGCGTTATGCGTTATGCGTCATGCGTCATGCGTTATGCGTTATGCGTTATGCGTTATGCGTTATGCGTTATGCGTTATGCGTTATGCGTTATGCGTTATGCGTTATGCGTTATGCGTTATGCGTTATGCGTTATGCGTTATGCGTTATGCGTTATGCGTTATGCGTTATGCGTTATGCGTTATGCGTTATGCGTTATGCGTTATGCGTTATGCGTTATGCGTTATGCGTTATGCGTTATGCGTTATGCGTTATGCGTTATGCGTTATGCGTTATGCGTTATGCGTTATGCGTTATGCCTTATGCGTTATGCGTTATGCGTTATGCGTTATGCGTTATGCGTTATGCGTTATGCGTTATGCGTTATGCGTTATGCGTTATGCGTTATGCGTTATGCGTTATGCGTTATGCGCCATGCGTTATCCGTTATGCGTTATCCGTTATGCGTTACGCGTTATGCGTTATGCGTTATGCGTTATGCGTTATGCGTTATGCGTTATGCGTTATGCGTTATGCGTTATGCGTTATGCGTTATGCGTCATGCGTCATGCGTTATGCGTTATGCGTTATGCGTTATGCGTTATGCGTTATGCGTTATGCGTTATGCGTTATGCGTTATGCGTTATGCGTTATGCGTTATGCGTTATGCGTTATGCGTTATGCGTTATGCGTTATGCGTTATGCGTTATGCGTTATGCGTTATGCGTTATGCGTTATGCGTTATGCGTTATGCGTTATGCGTTATGCGTTATGCGTTATGCGTTATGCGTTATGCGTTATGCGTTATGCGTTATGCGTTATGCGTTATGCGTTATGCGTTATGCGTTATGCGTTATGCCTTATGCGTTATGCGTTATGCGTTATGCGTTATGCGTTATGCGTTATGCGTTATGCGTTATGCGTTATGCGTTATGCGTTATGCGTTATGCGCCATGCGTTATCCGTTATGCGTTATCCGTTATGCGTTACGCGTTATGCGTTATGCGTTATGCGTTATGCGTTATGCGTTATGCGTTATGCGTTATGCGTTATGCGTTATGCGTTATGCGTTATGCGTTATGCGTTATGCGTTATGCGTTATGCGTTATGCGTTATGCGTTATGCGTTATGCGTTATGCGTTACGCGTTATGCGTTATGCGTTATGCGTTATTCGTTATGCGTTATGCGTTATGCGTTATGCGTTATGCGTTATGCGTTATGCGTTATGCGATATGCGTTATGCGTTATGCGTTATGCGTTATGCGTTATGCGTTACGCGTTATGCGTTACGCGTTATGCGTTATGCGTTATGCGTTATGCGTTATGCGTTATGCGTTATTCGTTATGCGTTATGCGTTATGCGTTATGCGTTATGCGTTATGCGATGTGCGTTATGCGTTATGCGTTATGCGTTATGCGTTATGCGTTATGCGTTATGCGTTATGCGTTATGCGTTATGCGTTATGCGTTATGCGTTATGCGTTAAGCATTATGACTTTTTCATTGAGCGTTATGCGTTATGACTTTTCCATTGAGCGTTATGCGTTATTCGTTATGGGTTATGCGTTATGCGTTATGGGTTATGCGTTATGCGTTATGCGTTATGCGTTATGCGTTATGCGTTATGCATTATGCGTTATGCGTTATCCGTTATGCGTTATGCGTTATGCGTTATGCGTTATGCGATATGCGTCATGCGTTAAGCGTTATGCGTTATGCATTATGCGTTATCCGTTATGCGTTATGCGTTATGCGTAATGCGTTATGAGTAATGTGTCATGCGTTATGCATTATGCGTTATCCGTTATGCGTTATGCGTTATGCGTAATGCGTTATGAGTAATGTGTCATGCGTTATGCGTTATGCGTTATGCGTTATGCGTTATGCGTTACGCGTTATGCGTTATGCGTTATGCGTTATGCGTTATGCGTTATGCGTTATGCGTTATGCGTTATGCGTTATGCGTTATGCGTTATGCGTTACGCGTTACGCGTTACGCGTTACGCGTTACGCGTTACGCGTTACGCGTTATGCGTTATGCGTTATGCGTTATGCGTTATGCGTTATGCGTTATGTGTTATGCGTTATGCGTTAAGCGTTATACGTTATGCATTATGCGTTATGTGTTATGCGTTATGCGTTATGTGTTATGCGTTGTGCTTTACGGGTTATGCGATATGCGTTATGCGTTATGACTTTTTCATTGAACGTTATGCGTTATGCGATATGCGTTATGCGTTATGCGTTATGCGTTATGCGTTATGCGTTATGCGTTATGCGTTATGCGTTATGCGTTATGCGTTATGCGTTATGCGTTATGCGTCATGCGTCATGCGTTATGCGTTATGCGTTATGCGTTATGCGTTATGCGTTATGCGTTATGCGTTATGCGTTATGCGTTATGCGTTATGCGTTATGCGTTATGCGTTATGCGTTATGCGTTATGCGTTATGCGTTATGCGTTATGCGTTATGCGTTATGCGTTATGCGTTATGCGTTATGCGTTATGCGTTATGCGTTATGCGTTATGCGTTATGCGTTATGCGTTATGCGTTATGCGTTATGCGTTATGCGTTATGCGTTATGCGTTATGCGTTATGCGTTATGCGTTATGCGTTATGCCTTATGCGTTATGCGTTATGCGTTATGCGTTATGCGTTATGCGTTATGCGTTATGCGTTATGCGTTATGCGTTATGCGTTATGCGTTATGCGTTATGCGTTATGCGCCATGCGTTATCCGTTATGCGTTATCCGTTATGCGTTACGCGTTATGCGTTATGCGTTATGCGTTATGCGTTATGCGTTATGCGTTATGCGTTATGCGTTATGCGTTATGCGTTATGCGTTATGCGTTATGCGTTATGCGTTATGCGTTATGCGTTATGCGTTAGGCGTTACGCGTTACGCGTTATGCGTTACGCGTTACGCGTTACGCGTTACGCGTTACGCGTTACGCGTTATGCGTTATGCGTTATGCGTTATGCGTTATGCGTTATGCGTTATGCGTTATGCGTTATGCGTTATGCGTTATGCGTTATGCGTTATGCGTTATGCGTTATGCGTTATGCGTTATGCGTTATGCGTTATGCGTTATGCGTTATGCGTTATGCGTTATGCGTTATGCGTTATGCGTTATGCGTTATGCGTTATGCGTTATGCGTTATGCGTTATGCGTTATGCGTTATGCGTTATGCGTTATGCGTTATGCGTTATGCGTTATGCGTTATGCGTTATGCGTTATGCGTTATGCGTTATGCGTTATGCGTTATGCGTTATGCGTTATGCGTTATGCGTTATGCGTTATGCGTTATGCGTTATGCGTTATGCGTTATGCGTTATGCGTTATGCGTTATGCGTTATGCGTTATGCGTTATGCGTTATGCGTTATGCGTTATGCGTTATGCGTTATGCGTTATGCGTTATGCGTTATGCGTTATGCGTTATGCGTTATGCGTTATGCGTTATGCGTTATGCGTTATGCGTTATGCGTTATGCGTTATGCGTTATGCGTTATGCGTTATGCGTTATGCGTTATGCGTTATGCGTTATGCGTTATGCGTTATGCGTTATGCGTTATGCGTTATGCGTTATGCGTTATGCGTTATGCGTTATGCGTTATGCGTTATGCGTTATGCGTTATGCGTTATGCGTTATGCGTTATGCGTTACGCGTTACGCGTTATGCGTTATGCGTTATGCGTTATGCGTTATGCGTTATGTGTTATGCGTTATGCGTTAAGCGTTATACGTTATGCGTTATGCGTTATGTGTTATGCGTTATGCGTTATGTGTTATGCGTTGTGCTTTACGGGTTATGCGATATGCGTTATGCGTTATGACTTTTTCATTGAACGTTATGCGTTATGCGATATGCGTTATGCGTTATGCGTTATGCGTTATGCGTTATGCGTTATGCGTTATGCGTTATGCGTTATGCGTTATGCGTTATGCGTTATGCGTTATGCGTTATGCGTTATGCGTTATGCGTTATGCGTTATGCGTTATGCATTATGCGTTATGCGTTATCCGTTATGCGTTATGCGTTATGCGTTATGCGTTATGCGATATGCGTCATGCGTTAAGCGTTATGCGTTATGCATTATGCGTTATCCGTTATGCGTTATGCGTTATGCGTAATGCGTTATGAGTAATGTGTCATGCGTTATGCGTTATGCGTTATGCGTTATGCGTTATGCGTTACGCGTTATGCGTTATGCGTTATGCGTTATGCGTTATGCGTTATGCGTTATGCGTTATGCGTTATGCGTTATGCGTTATGCGTTACGCGTTACGCGTTACGCGTTACGCGTTACGCGTTACGCGTTACGCGTTATGCGTTATGCGTTATGCGTTATGCGTTATGCGTTATGCGTTATGTGTTATGCGTTATGCGTTAAGCGTTATACGTTATGCATTATGCGTTATGTGTTATGCGTTATGCGTTATGTGTTATGCGTTGTGCTTTACGGGTTATGCGATATGCGTTATGCGTTATGACTTTTTCATTGAACGTTATGCGTTATGCGATATGCGTTATGCGTTATGCGTTATGCGTTATGCGTTATGCGTTATGCGTTATGCGTTATGCGTTATGCGTTATGCGTTATGCGTTATGCGTTATGCGTCATGCGTCATGCGTTATGCGTTATGCGTTATGCGTTATGCGTTATGCGTTATGCGTTATGCGTTATGCGTTATGCGTTATGCGTTATGCGTTATGCGTTATGCGTTATGCGTTATGCGTTATGCGTTATGCGTTATGCGTTATGCGTTATGCGTTATGCGTTATGCGTTATGCGTTATGCGTTATGCGTTATGCGTTATGCGTTATGCGTTATGCGTTATGCGTTATGCGTTATGCGTTATGCGTTATGCGTTATGCCTTATGCGTTATGCGTTATGCGTTATGCGTTATGCGTTATGCGTTATGCGTTATGCGTTATGCGTTATGCGTTATGCGTTATGCGTTATGCGTTATGCGCCATGCGTTATCCGTTATGCGTTATCCGTTATGCGTTACGCGTTATGCGTTATGCGTTATGCGTTATGCGTTATGCGTTATGCGTTATGCGTTATGCGTTATGCGTTATGCGTTATGCGTTATGCGTTATGCGTTATGCGTTATGCGTTATGCGTTATGCGTTATGCGTTATGCGTTATGCGTTATGCGTTATGCGTTATGCGTTATGCGTTATGCGTTATGCGTTACGCGTTATGCGTTATGCGTTATGCGTTATTCGTTATGCGTTATGCGTTATGCGTTATGCGTTATGCGTTATGCGTTATGCGTTATGCGTTATGCGATATGCGTTATGCGTTATGCGTTACGCGTTATGCGTTATGCGTTACGCGTTATGCGTTATGCGTTATGCGTTATGCGTTATGCGTTATGCGTTATGCGTTATTCGTTATGCGTTATGCGTTATGCGTTATGCGTTATGCGTTATGGGATGTGCGTTATGCGTTATGCGTTATGCGTTATGCGTTATGCGTTATGCGTTATGCGTTATGCGTTATGCGTTATGCGTTATGCGTTATGCGTTATGCGTTATGCGTTATGCGTTATGCGTTAAGCATTATGACTTTTTCATTGAGCGTTATGCGTTATGACTTTTCCATTGAGCGTTATGCGTTATTCGTTATGGGTTATGCGTTATGCGTTATGGGTTATGCGTTATGCGTTATGCGTTATGCGTTATGCGTTATGCATTATGCGTTATGCGTTATCCGTTATGCGTTATGCGTTATGCGTTATGCGTTATGCGATATGCGTCATGCGTTAAGCGTTATGCGTTATGCATTATGCGTTATCCGTTATGCGTTATGCGTTATGCGTAATGCGTTATGAGTAATGTGTCATGCGTTATGCGTTATGCGTTATGCGTTATGCGTTATGCGTTATGCGTTATGCGTTATGCGTTACGCGTTATGCGTAATGCGTTATGCGTTATGCGTTATGCGATATGCGTTATGCGTTATGCGTTATGCGTTATGCGTTATGCGTTACGCGTTATGCGTTACGCGTTATGCGTTATGCGTTATGCGTTATGCGTTATGCGTTATTCGTTATGCGTTATGCGTTATGCGTTATGCGTTATGCGTTATGCGATGTGCGTTATGCGTTATGCGTTATGCGTTATGCGTTATGCGTTATGCGTTATGCGTTATGCGTTATGCGTTATGCGTTATGCGTTATGCGTTAAGCATTATGACTTTTTCATTGAGCGTTATGCGTTATGACTTTTCCATTGAGCATTATGCGTTATTCGTTATGGGTTATGCGTTATGCGTTATGGGTTATGCGTTATGCGTTATGCGTTATGCGTTATGCGTTATGCATTATGCGTTATGCGTTATCCGTTATGCGTTATGCGTTATGCGTTATGCGTTATGCGATATGCGTCATGCGTTAAGCGTTATGCGTTATGCATTATGCGTTATCCGTTATGCGTTATGCGTTATGCGTAATGCGTTATGAGTAATGTGTCATGCGTTATGCGTTATGCGTTATGCGTTATGCGTTATGCGTTACGCGTTATGCGTTATGCGTTATGCGTTATGCGTTATGCGTTATGCGTTATGCGTTATGCGTTATGCGTTATGCGTTATGCGTTATGCGTTACGCGTTATGCGTTACGCGTTATGCGTTATGCGTTATGCGTTATGCGTTATGCGTTATGCGTTGTGCGTTATGCGTTATGCGTTATGCGTTATGCGTTATGCGTTATGCGTTATGCGTTATGCGTTATGCGTTACGCGTTACGCGTTATGCGTTACGCGTTACGCGTTATGCGTTATGCGTTATGCGTTATGCGTTATGCGTTATGCGTTATGCGTTATGTGTTATGCGTTATGCGTTAAGCGTTATACGTTATGCATTATGCGTTATGTGTTATGCGTTATGCGTTATGTGTTATGCGTTGTGCTTTACGGGTTATGCGATATGCGTTATGCGTTATGACTTTTTCATTGAACGTTATGCGTTATGCGATATGCGTTATGCGTTATGCGTTATGCGTTATGCGTTATGCGTTATGCGTTATGCGTTATGCGTTATGCGTTATGCGTTATGCGTTATGCGTCATGCGTCATGCGTTATGCGTTATGCGTTATGCGTTATGCGTTATGCGTTATGCGTTATGCGTTATGCGTTATGCGTTATGCGTTATGCGTTATGCGTTATGCGTTATCCGTTACGCGTTACGCGTTAGGCGTTATGCGTTATGCGTTATGCGTTATGCGTTATGCGTTATGCGTTATGCGTTATGCGTTATGCGTTATGCGTTATGCGTTATGCGTTATGCGTTATGAATTATGCGTTATGCGTTATGCGTTATGCGTTATGCGTTATGCGTTATGCGTTATGCGTTATGCGTTATGCGTTATGCGTTATGCGTTATGCGTTATGCGTTATGCGTTATGCGTTATGCGTTATGCGTTATGCGTTATGCGTTATGCGTTATGCGTTATGCGTTATGCGTTATGCGTTATGCGTTATGCGTTATGCGTTATGCGTTATGCGTTATGCGTTATGCGTTATGCGTTATGCGTTATGCGTTATGCGTTATGCGTTATGCGTTATGCGTTATGCGTTATGCGTTATGCGTTATGCGTTATGCGTTATGCGTTATGCGTTATGCGTTATGCGTTATGCGTTATGCGTTATGCGTTATGCGTTATGCGTTATGCGTTATGCGTTATGCGTTATGCGTTATGCGTTATGCGTTATGCGTTATGCGTTATGCGTTATGCGTTATGCGTTATGCGTTATGCGTTATGCGTTATGCGTTATGCGTTATGCGTTATGCGTTATGCGTTATGCGTTATGCGTTATGCGTTATGCGTTATGCGTTATGCGTTATGCGTTATGCGTTATGCGTTATGCGTTATGCGTTATGCGTTATGCGTTATGCGTTATGCGTTATGCGTTATGCGTTAAGCATTATGACTTTTTCATTGAGCGTTATGCGTTATGACTTTTCCATTGAGCGTTATGCGTTATTCGTTATGGGTTATGCGTTATGCGTTATGGGTTATGCGTTATGCGTTATGCGTTATGCGTTATGCGTTATGCGTTATGCGTTATGCATTATGCGTTATGCGTTATCCGTTATGCGTTATGCGTTATGCGTTATGCGTTATGCGATATGCGTCATGCGTTAAGCGTTATGCGTTATGCATTATGCGTTATCCGTTATGCGTTATGCGTTATGCGTTATGCGTAATGCGTTATGAGTAATGTGTCATGCGTTATGCGTTATGCGTTATGCGTTATGCGTTATGCGTTATGCGTTATGCGTTATGCGTTATGCGTTATGCGTTATGCGTTATGCGTTATGCGTTATGCGTTATGCGTTATGCGTTAAGCGTTATGCGTTATGCGTTACGCGTTACGCGTTATGCGTTATGCGTTATGCGTTATGCGTTATGCGTTATGCGTTATGCGTTATGTGTTATGCGTTATGCGTTAAGCGTTATACGTTATGCGTTATGCGTTATGTGTTATGCGTTATGCGTTATGTGTTATGCGTTGTGCTTTACGGGTTATGCGATATGCGTTATGCGTTATGTCTTTTTCATTGAACGTTATGCGTTATGCGATATGCGTTATGCGTTATGCGTTATGCGTTATGCGTTATGCGTTATGCGTTATGCGTTATGCGTTATGCGTTATGCGTTATGCGTTATGCGTTATGCGTTATGCGTTACGCGTTATGCGTTATGCGTTATGCGTTATTCGTTATGCGTTATGCGTTATGCGTTATGCGTTATGCGTTATGCGTTATGCGTTATGCGATATGCGTTATGCGTTATGCGTTATGCGTTATGCGTTATGCGTTACGCGTTATGCGTTACGCGTTATGCGTTATGCGTTATGCGTTATGCGTTATGCGTTATGCGTTATTCGTTATGCGTTATGCGTTATGCGTTATGCGTTATGCGTTATGCGATGTGCGTTATGCGTTATGCGTTATGCGTTATGCGTTATGCGTTATGCGTTATGCGTTATGCGTTATGCGTTATGCGTTATGCGTTATGCGTTATGCGTTAAGCATTATGACTTTTTCATTGAGCGTTATGCGTTATGACTTTTCCATTGAGCGTTATGCGTTATTCGTTATGGGTTATGCGTTATGCGTTATGGGTTATGCGTTATGCGTTATGCGTTATGCGTTATGCGTTATGCATTATGCGTTATGCGTTATCCGTTATGCGTTATGCGTTATGCGTTATGCGTTATGCGATATGCGTCATGCGTTAAGCGTTATGCGTTATGCATTATGCGTTATCCGTTATGCGTTATGCGTTATGCGTAATGCGTTATGAGTAATGTGTCATGCGTTATGCGTTATGCGTTATGCGTTATGCGTTATGCGTTACGCGTTATGCGTTATGCGTTATGCGTTATGCGTTATGCGTTATGCGTTATGCGTTATGCGTTATGCGTTATGCGTTATGCGTTATGCGTTACGCGTTACGCGTTACGCGTTACGCGTTACGCGTTACGCGTTATGCGTTATGCGTTATGCGTTATGCGTTATGCGTTATGCGTTATGTGTTATGCGTTATGCGTTAAGCGTTATACGTTATGCATTATGCGTTATGTGTTATGCGTTATGCGTTATGTGTTATGCGTTGTGCTTTACGGGTTATGCGATATGCGTTATGCGTTATGACTTTTTCATTGAACGTTATGCGTTATGCGATATGCGTTATGCGTTATGCGTTATGCGTTATGCGTTATGCGTTATGCGTTATGCGTTATGCGTTATGCGTTATGCGTTATGCGTTATGCGTCATGCGTCATGCGTTATGCGTTATGCGTTATGCGTTATGCGTTATGCGTTATGCGTTATGCGTTATGCGTTATGCGTTATGCGTTATGCGTTATGCGTTATGCGTTATGCGTTATGCGTTATGCGTTATGCGTTATGCGTTATGCGTTATGCGTTATGCGTTATGCGTTATGCGTTATGCGTTATGCGTTATGCGTTATGCGTTATGCGTTATGCGTTATGCGTTATGCGTTATGCGTTATGCGTTATGCGTTATGCGTTATGCGTTATGCGTTATGCGTTATGCGTTATGCGTTATGCCTTATGCGTTATGCGTTATGCGTTATGCGTTATGCGTTATGCGTTATGCGTTATGCGTTATGCGTTAAGCATTATGACTTTTTCATTGAGCGTTATGCGTTATGACTTTTCCATTGAGCGTTATGCGTTATTCGTTATGGGTTATGCGTTATGCGTTATGGGTTATGCGTTATGCGTTATGCGTTATGCGTTATGCGTTATGCGTTATGCGTTATGCATTATGCGTTATGCGTTATCCGTTATGCGTTATGCGTTATGCGTTATGCGTTATGCGATATGCGTCATGCGTTAAGCGTTATGCGTTATGCATTATGCGTTATCCGTTATGCGTTATGCGTTATGCGTTATGCGTAATGCGTTATGAGTAATGTGTCATGCGTTATGCGTTATGCGTTATGCGTTATGCGTTATGCGTTATGCGTTATGCGTTATGCGTTATGCGTTATGCGTTATGCGTTATGCGTTATGCGTTATGCGTTATGCGTTATGCGTTAAGCGTTATGCGTTATGCGTTACGCGTTACGCGTTATGCGTTATGCGTTATGCGTTATGCGTTATGCGTTATGCGTTATGCGTTATGTGTTATGCGTTATGCGTTAAGCGTTATACGTTATGCGTTATGCGTTATGTGTTATGCGTTATGCGTTATGTGTTATGCGTTGTGCTTTACGGGTTATGCGATATGCGTTATGCGTTATGTCTTTTTCATTGAACGTTATGCGTTATGCGATATGCGTTATGCGTTATGCGTTATGCGTTATGCGTTATGCGTTATGCGTTATGCGTTATGCGTTATGCGTTATGCGTTATGCGTTATGCGTTATGCGTTATGCGTTACGCGTTATGCGTTATGCGTTATGCGTTATTCGTTATGCGTTATGCGTTATGCGTTATGCGTTATGCGTTATGCGTTATGCGTTATGCGATATGCGTTATGCGTTATGCGTTATGCGTTATGCGTTATGCGTTACGCGTTATGCGTTACGCGTTATGCGTTATGCGTTATGCGTTATGCGTTATGCGTTATGCGTTATTCGTTATGCGTTATGCGTTATGCGTTATGCGTTATGCGTTATGCGATGTGCGTTATGCGTTATGCGTTATGCGTTATGCGTTATGCGTTATGCGTTATGCGTTATGCGTTATGCGTTATGCGTTATGCGTTATGCGTTATGCGTTAAGCATTATGACTTTTTCATTGAGCGTTATGCGTTATGACTTTTCCATTGAGCGTTATGCGTTATTCGTTATGGGTTATGCGTTATGCGTTATGGGTTATGCGTTATGCGTTATGCGTTATGCGTTATGCGTTATGCATTATGCGTTATGCGTTATCCGTTATGCGTTATGCGTTATGCGTTATGCGTTATGCGATATGCGTCATGCGTTAAGCGTTATGCGTTATGCATTATGCGTTATCCGTTATGCGTTATGCGTTATGCGTAATGCGTTATGAGTAATGTGTCATGCGTTATGCGTTATGCGTTATGCGTTATGCGTTATGCGTTACGCGTTATGCGTTATGCGTTATGCGTTATGCGTTATGCGTTATGCGTTATGCGTTATGCGTTATGCGTTATGCGTTATGCGTTACGCGTTACGCGTTACGCGTTACGCGTTACGCGTTATGCGTTATGCGTTATGCGTTATGCGTTATGCGTTATGCGTTATGTGTTATGCGTTATGCGTTAAGCGTTATACGTTATGCATTATGCGTTATGTGTTATGCGTTATGCGTTATGTGTTATGCGTTGTGCTTTACGGGTTATGCGATATGCGTTATGCGTTATGACTTTTTCATTGAACGTTATGCGTTATGCGATATGCGTTATGCGTTATGCGTTATGCGTTATGCGTTATGCGTTATGCGTTATGCGTTATGCGTTATGCGTTATGCGTTATGCGTTATGCGTCATGCGTCATGCGTTATGCGTTATGCGTTATGCGTTATGCGTTATGCGTTATGCGTTATGCGTTATGCGTTATGCGTTATGCGTTATGCGTTATGCGTTATGCGTTATGCGTTATGCGTTATGCGTTATGCGTTATGCGTTATGCGTTATGCGTTATGCGTTATGCGTTATGCGTTATGCGTTATGCGTTATGCGTTATGCGTTATGCGTTATGCGTTATGCGTTATGCGTTATGCGTTATGCGTTATGCGTTATGCGTTATGCGTTATGCGTTATGCGTTATGCGTTATGCCTTATGCGTTATGCGTTATGCGTTATGCGTTATGCGTTATGCGTTATGCGTTATGCGTTATGCGTTATGCGTTATGCGTTATGCGTTATGCGTTATGCGTTATGCGCCATGCGTTATCCGTTATGCGTTATCCGTTATGCGTTACGCGTTATGCGTTATGCGTTATGCGTTATGCGTTATGCGTTATGCGTTATGCGTTATGCGTTATGCGTTATGCGTTATGCGTTATGCGTCATGCGTCATGCGTTATGCGTTATGCGTTATGCGTTATGCGTTATGCGTTATGCGTTATGCGTTATGCGTTATGCGTTATGCGTTATGCGTTATGCGTTATGCGTTATGCGTTATGCGTTATGCGTTATGCGTTATGCGTTATGCGTTATGCGTTATGCGTTATGCGTTATGCGTTATGCGTTATGCGTTATGCGTTATGCGTTATGCGTTATGCGTTATGCGTTATGCGTTATGCGTTATGCGTTATGCGTTATGCGTTATGCGTTATGCGTTATGCGTTATGCGTTATGCGTTATGCCTTATGCGTTATGCGTTATGCGTTATGCGTTATGCGTTATGCGTTATGCGTTATGCGTTATGCGTTATGCGTTATGCGTTATGCGTTATGCGTTATGCGCCATGCGTTATCCGTTATGCGTTATCCGTTATGCGTTACGCGTTATGCGTTATGCGTTATGCGTTATGCGTTATGCGTTATGCGTTATGCGTTATGCGTTATGCGTTATGCGTTATGCGTTATGCGTTATGCGTTATGCGTTATGCGTTATGCGTTATGCGTTATGCGTTATGCGTTATGCGTTATGCGTTATGCGTTACGCGTTATGCGTTATGCGTTATGCGTTATTCGTTATGCGTTATGCGTTATGCGTTATGCGTTATGCGTTATGCGTTATGCGTTATGCGATATGCGTTATGCGTTATGCGTTATGCGTTATGCGTTATGCGTTACGCGTTATGCGTTACGCGTTATGCGTTATGCGTTATGCGTTATGCGTTATGCGTTATGCGTTATTCGTTATGCGTTATGCGTTATGCGTTATGCGTTATGCGTTATGCGATGTGCGTTATGCGTTATGCGTTATGCGTTATGCGTTATGCGTTATGCGTTATGCGTTATGCGTTATGCGTTATGCGTTATGCGTTATGCGTTATGCGTTAAGCATTATGACTTTTTCATTGAGCGTTATGCGTTATGACTTTTCCATTGAGCGTTATGCGTTATTCGTTATGGGTTATGCGTTATGCGTTATGGGTTATGCGTTATGCGTTATGCGTTATGCGTTATGCGTTATGCGTTATGCATTATGCGTTATGCGTTATCCGTTATGCGTTATGCGTTATGCGTTATGCGATATGCGTCATGCGTTAAGCGTTATGCGTTATGCATTATGCGTTATCCGTTATGCGTTATGCGTTATGCGTAATGCGTTATGAGTAATGTGTCATGCGTTATGCATTATGCGTTATCCGTTATGCGTTATGCGTTATGCGTAATGCGTTATGAGTAATGTGTCATGCGTTATGCGTTATGCGTTATGCGTTATGCGTTATGCGTTATGCGTTACGCGTTATGCGTTATGCGTTATGCGTTATGCGTTATGCGTTATGCGTTATGCGTTATGCGTTATGCGTTATGCGTTATGCGTTATGCGTTACGCGTTACGCGTTACGCGTTACGCGTTACGCGTTACGCGTTACGCGTTATGCGTTATGCGTTATGCGTTATGCGTTATGCGTTATGCGTTATGTGTTATGCGTTATGCGTTAAGCGTTATACGTTATGCATTATGCGTTATGTGTTATGCGTTATGCGTTATGTGTTATGCGTTGTGCTTTACGGGTTATGCGATATGCGTTATGCGTTATGACTTTTTCATTGAACGTTATGCGTTATGCGATATGCGTTATGCGTTATGCGTTATGCGTTATGCGTTATGCGTTATGCGTTATGCGTTATGCGTTATGCGTTATGCGTTATGCGTTATGCGTTATGCGTCATGCGTCATGCGTTATGCGTTATGCGTTATGCGTTATGCGTTATGCGTTATGCGTTATGCGTTATGCGTTATGCGTTATGCGTTATGCGTTATGCGTTATGCGTTATGCGTTATGCGTTATGCGTTATGCGTTATGCGTTATGCGTTATGCGTTATGCGTTATGCGTTATGCGTTATGCGTTATGCGTTATGCGTTATGCGTTATGCGTTATGCGTTATGCGTTATGCGTTATGCGTTATGCGTTATGCGTTATGCGTTATGCGTTATGCGTTATGCGTTATGCGTTATGCGTTATGCCTTATGCGTTATGCGTTATGCGTTATGCGTTATGCGTTATGCGTTATGCGTTATGCGTTATGCGTTATGCGTTATGCGTTATGCGTTATGCGTTATGCGTTATGCGCCATGCGTTATCCGTTATGCGTTATCCGTTATGCGTTACGCGTTATGCGTTATGCGTTATGCGTTATGCGTTATGCGTTATGCGTTATGCGTTATGCGTTATGCGTTATGCGTTATGCGTTATGCGTTATGCGTTATGCGTTATGCGTTATGCGTTATGCGTTAGGCGTTACGCGTTACGCGTTATGCGTTACGCGTTACGCGTTACGCGTTACGCGTTACGCGTTACGCGTTATGCGTTATGCGTTATGCGTTATGCGTTATGCGTTATGCGTTATGCGTTATGCGTTATGCGTTATGCGTTATGCGTTATGCGTTATGCGTTATGCGTTATGCGTTATGCGTTATGCGTTATGCGTTATGCGTTATGCGTTATGCGTTATGCGTTATGCGTTATGCGTTATGCGTTATGCGTTATGCGTTATGCGTTATGCGTTATGCGTTATGCGTTATGCGTTATGCGTTATGCGTTATGCGTTATGCGTTATGCGTTATGCGTTATGCGTTATGCGTTATGCGTTATGCGTTATGCGTTATGCGTTATGCGTTATGCGTTATGCGTTATGCGTTATGCGTTATGCGTTATGCGTTATGCGTTATGCGTTATGCGTTATGCGTTATGCGTTATGCGTTATGCGTTATGCGTTATGCGTTATGCGTTATGCGTTATGCGTTATGCGTTATGCGTTATGCGTTATGCGTTATGCGTTATGCGTTATGCGTTATGCGTTATGCGTTATGCGTTATGCGTTATGCGTTATGCGTTATGCGTTATGCGTTATGCGTTATGCGTTATGCGTTATGCGTTATGCGTTATGCGTTATGCGTTATGCGTTATGCGTTATGCGTTATGCGTTATGCGTTATGCGTTATGCGTTATGCGTTATGCGTTATGCGTTACGCGTTACGCGTTATGCGTTATGCGTTATGCGTTATGCGTTATGCGTTATGTGTTATGCGTTATGCGTTAAGCGTTATACGTTATGCGTTATGCGTTATGTGTTATGCGTTATGCGTTATGTGTTATGCGTTGTGCTTTACGGGTTATGCGATATGCGTTATGCGTTATGACTTTTTCATTGAACGTTATGCGTTATGCGATATGCGTTATGCGTTATGCGTTATGCGTTATGCGTTATGCGTTATGCGTTATGCGTTATGCGTTATGCGTTATGCGTTATGCGTTATGCGTTATGCGTTATGCGTTATGCGTTATGCGTTATGCGTTATGCGTTATGCGTTATGCGTTATGCATTATGCGTTATGCGTTATCCGTTATGCGTTATGCGTTATGCGTTATGCGTTATGCGATATGCGTCATGCGTTAAGCGTTATGCGTTATGCATTATGCGTTATCCGTTATGCGTTATGCGTTATGCGTAATGCGTTATGAGTAATGTGTCATGCGTTATGCGTTATGCGTTATGCGTTATGCGTTATGCGTTACGCGTTATGCGTTATGCGTTATGCGTTATGCGTTATGCGTTATGCGTTATGCGTTATGCGTTATGCGTTATGCGTTATGCGTTACGCGTTACGCGTTACGCGTTACGCGTTACGCGTTACGCGTTACGCGTTACGCGTTATGCGTTATGCGTTATGCGTTATGCGTTATGCGTTATGCGTTATGTGTTATGCGTTATGCGTTAAGCGTTATACGTTATGCATTATGCGTTATGTGTTATGCGTTATGCGTTATGTGTTATGCGTTGTGCTTTACGGGTTATGCGATATGCGTTATGCGTTATGACTTTTTCATTGAACGTTATGCGTTATGCGATATGCGTTATGCGTTATGCGTTATGCGTTATGCGTTATGCGTTATGCGTTATGCGTTATGCGTTATGCGTTATGCGTTATGCGTTATGCGTCATGCGTCATGCGTTATGCGTTATGCGTTATGCGTTATGCGTTATGCGTTATGCGTTATGCGTTATGCGTTATGCGTTATGCGTTATGCGTTATGCGTTATGCGTTATGCGTTATGCGTTATGCGTTATGCGTTATGCGTTATGCGTTATGCGTTATGCGTTATGCGTTATGCGTTATGCGTTATGCGTTATGCGTTATGCGTTATGCGTTATGCGTTATGCGTTATGCGTTATGCGTTATGCGTTATGCGTTATGCGTTATGCGTTATGCGTTATGCCTTATGCGTTATGCGTTATGCGTTATGCGTTATGCGTTATGCGTTATGCGTTATGCGTTATGCGTTATGCGTTATGCGTTATGCGTTATGCGCCATGCGTTATCCGTTATGCGTTATCCGTTATGCGTTACGCGTTATGCGTTATGCGTTATGCGTTATGCGTTATGCGTTATGCGTTATGCGTTATGCGTTATGCGTTATGCGTTATGCGTTATGCGTTATGCGTTATGCGTTATGCGTTATGCGTTATGCGTTATGCGTTATGCGTTATGCGTTATGCGTTATGCGTTATGCGTTATGCGTTATGCGTTATGCGTTATGCGTTACGCGTTATGCGTTATGCGTTATGCGTTATTCGTTATGCGTTATGCGTTATGCGTTATGCGTTATGCGTTATGCGTTATGCGTTATGCGATATGCGTTATGCGTTATGCGTTACGCGTTATGCGTTATGCGTTACGCGTTATGCGTTATGCGTTATGCGTTATGCGTTATGCGTTATGCGTTATGCGTTATTCGTTATGCGTTATGCGTTATGCGTTATGCGTTATGGGATGTGCGTTATGCGTTATGCGTTATGCGTTATGCGTTATGCGTTATGCGTTATGCGTTATGCGTTATGCGTTATGCGTTATGCGTTATGCGTTATGCGTTATGCGTTATGCGTTAAGCATTATGACTTTTTCATTGAGCGTTATGCGTTATGACTTTTCCATTGAGCGTTATGCGTTATTCGTTATGGGTTATGCGTTATGCGTTATGGGTTATGCGTTATGCGTTATGCGTTATGCGTTATGCGTTATGCATTATGCGTTATGCGTTATCCGTTATGCGTTATGCGTTATGCGTTATGCGTTATGCGATATGCGTCATGCGTTAAGCGTTATGCGTTATGCATTATGCGTTATCCGTTATGCGTTATGCGTTATGCGTAATGCGTTATGAGTAATGTGTCATGCGTTATGCGTTATGCGTTATGCGTTATGCGTTATGCGTTACGCGTTATGCGTTATGCGTTATGCGTTATGCGTTATGCGTTATGCGTTATGCGTTATGCGTTATGCGTTATGCGTTATGCGTTATGCGTTA
This sequence comes from Lasioglossum baleicum, assembly GCF_051020765.1. Taxonomy (NCBI): domain Eukaryota; kingdom Metazoa; phylum Arthropoda; class Insecta; order Hymenoptera; family Halictidae; genus Lasioglossum; species Lasioglossum baleicum. The sequence goes on along the minus strand of NW_027469153.1, from coordinate 443,235 downwards.
CGCGTTACGCGTTACGCGTTACGCGTTACGCGTTACGCGTTATGCGTTATGCGTTATGCGTTATGCGTTATGCGTTATGCGTTATGCGTTATGTGTTATGCGTTATGCGTTAAGCGTTATACGTTATGCATTATGCGTTATGTGTTATGCGTTATGCGTTATGTGTTATGCGTTGTGCTTTACGGGTTATGCGATATGCGTTATGCGTTATGACTTTTTCATTGAACGTTATGCGTTATGCGATATGCGTTATGCGTTATGCGTTATGCGTTATGCGTTATGCGTTATGCGTTATGCGTTATGCGTTATGCGTTATGCGTTATGCGTTATGCGTCATGCGTCATGCGTTATGCGTTATGCGTTATGCGTTATGCGTTATGCGTTATGCGTTATGCGTTATGCGTTATGCGTTATGCGTTATGCGTTATGCGTTATGCGTTATGCGTTATGCGTTATGCGTTATGCGTTATGCGTTATGCGTTATGCGTTATGCGTTATGCGTTATGCGTTATGCGTTATGCGTTATGCGTTATGCGTTATGCGTTATGCGTTATGCGTTATGCGTTATGCGTTATGCGTTATGCGTTATGCGTTATGCGTTATGCGTTATGCGTTATGCGTTATGCGTTATGCGTTATGCGTTATGCGTTATGCCTTATGCGTTATGCGTTATGCGTTATGCGTTATGCGTTATGCGTTATGCGTTATGCGTTATGCGTTATGCGTTATGCGTTATGCGTTATGCGCCATGCGTTATCCGTTATGCGTTATCCGTTATGCGTTACGCGTTATGCGTTATGCGTTATGCGTTATGCGTTATGCGTTATGCGTTATGCGTTATGCGTTATGCGTTATGCGTTATGCGTTATGCGTTATGCGTTATGCGTTATGCGTTATGCGTTATGCGTTATGCGTTATGCGTTAGGCGTTACGCGTTACGCGTTACGCGTTACGCGTTACGCGTTACGCGTTACGCGTTACGCGTTACGCGTTATGCGTTATGCGTTATGCGTTATGCGTTATGCGTTATGCGTTATGCGTTATGCTTTATGCGTTATGCGTTATGCGTTATGCGTTATGCGTTATGCGTTATGCGTTATGCGTTATGCGTTATGCGTTATGCGTTATGCGTTATGCGTTATGCGTTATGCGTTATGCGTTATGCGTTATGCGTTATGCGTTATGCGTTATGCGTTATGCGTTATGCGTTATGCGTTATGCGTTATGCGTTATGCGTTATGCGTTATGCGATATGCGTTATTCGTTATGCGTAATGCGTTATGCGTCATGCGTTATGCGTTATGCGTTCTGCGTTATGCGTCATGCGTCATGCGTCATGCGTTCTGCGTTCTGCGTTATGCGTTATGCGTTATGCGTTATGCGTTATGCGTTATGCGTTATGCGTTATGCGTTATGCGTTATGCGTTATGCGTTATGCGTTATGCGTTATGCGTTATGCGTTATGCGTTATGCGTTATGCGTTATGCGTTATGCGTTATGCGTTATGCGTTATGCGTTATGCGTTATGCGTTATGCGTTATGCGTTATGCGTTATGCGTTATGCGTTATGCGTTATGCGTTATGCGTTATGCGTTATGCGTTATGCGTTATGCGTTATGCGTTATGCGTTATGCGTTATGCGTTATGCGTTATGCGTTATGCGTTATGCCTTATGCGTTATGCGTTATGCGTTATGCGTTATGCGTTATGCGTTATGCGTTATGCGTTATGCGCCATGCGTTATCCGTTATGCGTTATCCGTTATGCGTTACGCGTTATGCGTTATGCGTTATGCGTTATGCGTTATGCGTTATGCGTTATGCGTTATGCGTTATGCGTTATGCGTTATGCGTTATGCGTTATGCGTTATGCGTTATGCGTTAAGCGTTATACGTTATGCGATATGCGTTATGCGTTATGCGTTATGCGTTATGCGTTATGCGTTATGCGTTATGCGTTATGCGTTATGCGTTATGCGTTATGCGTTATGCGTTATGCGTTATGCGTTATGCGTTATGCGTTATGCGTTATGCGTTATGCGTTATGCGTTATGCGTTATGCGTTATGCGTTATGCGTTATGCGTTATGCGTTATGCGTTATGCGTTATGCGTTATGCGTTATGCGTTATTATTTATGCGTTATGCGTTATGCGTTATGCGTTATGCGTTATGCGTTATGCGTTATGCGTTATGCGTTATGCGTTATGCGTTATGCGTTATGCGTTATGCGTTATGCGTTATGCGTTATGCGTTATGCGTTATGCGTTATGCGTTATGCGTTATGCGTTATGCGTTATGCGTTATGCGTTATGCGTTGTGCGTTATGCGTTATGCGTTATGCGTTGTGCGTTATGCGTTATGCGTTATGCGTTATGCTTTATGCGTTATGCGTTATGCGTTATGCGTTATGCGTTATGCGTTATGCGTTATGCGTTATGCGTTATGCGTTATGCGTTATGCGTTATGCGTTATGCGTTATGCGTTATGCGTTATGCGTTATGCGTTATGCGTTATGCGTTATGCGTTATGCGTTATGCGTTATGCGTTATGCGTTATGCGTTATGCGTTATGCGTTATGCGTTATGCGTTATGCGTTATGCGTTATGCGTTATGCGTTATGCGTTATGCGTTATGCGTTATGCGTTATGCGTTATGCGTTATGCGTTATGCGTTATGCGTTATGCGTTATGCGTTATGCGTTATGCGTTATGCGTTATGCGTTATGCGTTATGCGTTATGCGTTATGCGTTAAGCGTTATGCGTTATGCGTTATGCGTTATGCGTTATGCGTTATGCGTTATGCGTTATGCGTTATGCGTTATGCGTTATGCGTTATGCGTTATACGTTATGCGATATGCGTTATGCGTTATGTGTTATGCGTTATGCGTTATGCGTTATGCGTTATGTGTTATGCGTTAAGCGTTATGCGTTATGCGATATGCGTTATTCGTTATGCGTTATGCGTTATGCGTTATGCGTCATGCGTTATGCGTTATGCGTTCTGCGTTATGCGTCATGCGTTATGCGTTATGCGTTCTGCGTTATGCGTTATGCGTTATGCGTTATGCGTTATGCGTTATGCGTTATGCGTTATGCGTTATGCGTTATGCGTTATGCGTTATGCGTTATGCGTTATGCGTTATGCGTTATGCGTTATGCGTTATGCGTTATGCGTTATGCGTTATGCGTTATGCGTTATGCGTTATGCGTTATGCGTTATGCGTTATGCGTTATGCGTTATGCGTTATGCGTTATGCGTTATGCGTTATGCGTTATGCGTTATGCGTTATGCGTTATGCGTTATGCGTTATGCGTTATGCGTTATGCGTTATGCGTTATGCGTTATGCGTTATGCGTTATGCGTTATGCGTTATGCGTTATGCGTTATGCGTTATGCGTTATGCGTTATGCGTTATGCGTTATGCGTTATGCGTTATGCGTTATGCGTTATGCGTTATGCGTTATGCGTTATGCGTTATGCGTTATGCGTTATGCGTTACGCGTTATGCGTTACGCGTTACGCGTTATGCGTTATGCGTTATGCGTTATGCGTTATGCGTTATGTGTTATGCGTTATGCGTTAAGCGTTATACGTTATGCGTTATGCGTTATGTGTTATGCGTTATGCGTTATGTGTTATGCGTTGTGCTTTACGGGTTATGCGATATGCGTTATGCGTTATGACTTTTTCATTGAACGTTATGCGTTATGCGATATGCGTTATGCGTTATGCGTTATGCGTTATGCGTTATGCGTTATGCGTTATGCGTTATGCGTTATGCGTTATGCGTTGTGCTTTACGGGTTATGCGATATGCGTTATGCGTTATGACTTTTTCATTGAACGTTATGCGTTATGCGATATGCGTTATGCGTTATGCGTTATGCGTTATGCGTTATGCGTTATGCGTTATGCGTTATGCGTTATGCGTTATGCGTTATGCGTTATGCGTTATGCGTTATGCGTTATGCGTTATGCGTTATGCGTTATGCGTTATGCGTTATGCGTTATGCGTTATGCGTTATGCGTTATGCGTTATGCGTTATGCGTTATGCGTTATGCGTTATGCGTTATGCGTTATGCGTTATGCGTTATGCGTTATGCGTTATGCGTTATGCGTTATGCGTTATGCGTTATGCGTTATGCGTTATGCGTTATGCGTTATGCGTTATGCGTTATGCGTTATGCGTTATGCGTTATGCGTTATGCGTTATGCGTTATGCGTTATGCGTTATGCGTTATGCGTTATGCGTTATGCGTTATGCGTTATGCGTTATGCGTTATGCGTTATGCGTTATGCGTTATGCGTTATGCGTTATGCGTTATGCGTTATGCCTTATGCCTTATGCGTTATGCGTTATGCGTTATGCGTTATGCGTTATGCGTTATGCGTTATGCGTTATGCGTTATGCGTTATGCGTTATGCGTTATGCGTTATGCGCCATGCGTTATCCGTTATGCGTTATCCGTTATGCGTTACGCGTTATGCGTTATGCGTTATGCGTTATGCGTTATGCGTTAAGCGTTATACGTTATGCGATATGCGTTATGCGTTATGTGTTATGCGTTATGCGTTATGCGTTATGCGTTATGTGTTATGCGTTAAGCGTTATGCGTTATGCGATATGCGTTATTCGTTATGCGTTATGCGTTATGCGTTATGCGTTATGCGTTATGCGTTATGCGTTATGCGTTATGCGTTATGCGTTATGCGTTATGCGTTATGCGTTATGCGTTATGTGTTATGCGTTATGCGTTATGCGTTATGCGTTATGCGTTATGCGTTATGCGTTATGCGTTATGCGTTATGCGTTATGCGTTATGCGTTATGCGTTATGCGTTATGCGTTATGCGTTATGCGTTATGCGTTATGCGTTATGCGTTATGCGTTATGCGTTATGCGTTATGCGTTATGCGTTATGCGTTATGCGTTACGCGTTACGCGTTATGCGTTATGCGTTATGCGTTATGCGTTATGCGTTATGTGTTATGCGTTATGCGTTAAGCGTTATACGTTATGCGTTATGCGTTATGTGTTATGCGTTATGCGTTATGTGTTATGCGTTGTGCTTTACGGGTTATGCGATATGCGTTATGCGTTATGACTTTTTCATTGAACGTTATGCGTTATGCGATATGCGTTATGCGTTATGCGTTATGCGTTATGCGTTATGCGTTATGCGTTATGCGTTATGCGTTATGCGTTATGCGTTATGCGTTATGCGTTATGTGTTATGCGTTATGCGTTATGCGTTATGCGTTATGCGTTATGCGTTATGCGTTATGCGTTATGCGTTATGCGTTATGCGCCATGCGTTATCCGTTATGCGTTATCCGTTATGCGTTACGCGTTATGCGTTATGCGTTATGCGTTATGCGTTATGCGTTAAGCGTTATACGTTATGCGATATGCGTTATGCGTTATGTGTTATGCGTTATGCGTTATGCGTTATGCGTTATGCGTTAAGCGTTATACGTTATGCGTTATGCGTTATGTGTTATGCGTTATGCGTTATGTGTTATGCGTTGTGCTTTACGGGTTATGCGATATGCGTTATGCGTTATGACTTTTTCATTGAACGTTATGCGTTATGCGATATGCGTTATGCGTTATGCGTTATGCGTTATGCGTTATGCGTTATGCGTTATGCGTTATGCGTTATGCGTTATGCGTTGTGCTTTACGGGTTATGCGATATGCGTTATGCGTTATGACTTTTTCATTGAACGTTATGCGTTATGCGATATGCGTTATGCGTTATGCGTTATGCGTTATGCGTTATGCGTTATGCGTTATGCGTTATGCGTTATGCGTTATGCGTTATGCGTTATGCGTTATGCGTTATGCGTTATGCGTTATGCGTTATGCGTTATGCGTTATGCATTATGCGTTATGCGTTATGCGTTATGCGTTATGCGTTATGCGTTATGCGTTATGCGTTATGCGTTATGCGTTATGCGTTATGCGTTATGCGTTATGCGTTATGCGTTATGCGTTATGCGTTATGCGTTATGCGTTATGCGTTATGCGTTATGCGTTATGCGTTATGCGTTATGCGTTATGCGTTATGCGTTATGCGTTATGCGTTATGCGTTATGCGTTATGCGTTATGCGTTATGCGTTATGCGTTATGCGTTATGCGTTATGCGTTATGCGTTATGCGTTATGCCTTATGCCTTATGCGTTATGCGTTATGCGTTATGCGTTATGCGTTATGCGTTATGCGTTATGCGTTATGCGTTATGCGTTATGCGTTATGCGTTATGCGTTATGCGCCATGCGTTATCCGTTATGCGTTATCCGTTATGCGTTACGCGTTATGCGTTATGCGTTATGCGTTATGCGTTATGCGTTAAGCGTTATACGTTATGCGATATGCGTTATGCGTTATGTGTTATGCGTTATGCGTTATGCGTTATGCGTTATGTGTTATGCGTTAAGCGTTATGCGTTATGCGATATGCGTTATTCGTTATGCGTTATGCGTTATGCGTTATGCGTTATGCGTTATGCGTTATGCGTTATGCGTTATGCGTTATGCGTTATGCGTTATGCGTTATGCGTTATGCGTTATGCGTTATGCGTTATGCGTTATGCGTTATGCGTTATGCGTTATGCGTTATGCGTTATGCGTTATGCGTTATGCGTTATGCGTTATGCGTTATGCGTTATGCGTTATGCGTTATGCGTTATGCGTTATGCGTTATGCGTTATGCGTTATGCGTTATGCGTTATGCGTTATGCGTTATGCGTTATGCGTTATGCGTTATGCGTTACGCGTTACGCGTTATGCGTTATGCGTTATGCGTTATGCGTTATGCGTTATGTGTTATGCGTTATGCGTTAAGCGTTATACGTTATGCGTTATGCGTTATGTGTTATGCGTTATGCGTTATGTGTTATGCGTTGTGCTTTACGGGTTATGCGATATGCGTTATGCGTTATGACTTTTTCATTGAACGTTATGCGTTATGCGATATGCGTTATGCGTTATGCGTTATGCGTTATGCGTTATGCGTTATGCGTTATGCGTTATGCGTTATGCGTTATGCGTTATGCGTTATGCGTTATGTGTTATGCGTTATGCGTTATGCGTTATGCGTTATGCGTTATGCGTTATGCGTTATGCGTTATGCGTTATGCGTTATGCGCCATGCGTTATCCGTTATGCGTTATCCGTTATGCGTTACGCGTTATGCGTTATGCGTTATGCGTTATGCGTTATGCGTTAAGCGTTATACGTTATGCGATATGCGTTATGCGTTATGTGTTATGCGTTATGCGTTATGCGTTATGCGTTATGTGTTATGCGTTAAGCGTTATGCGTTATGCGATATGCGTTATTCGTTATGCGTTATGCGTTATGCGTTATGCGTCATGCGTTATGCGTTATGCGTTCTGCGTTATGCGTCATGCGTTATGCGTTATGCGTTCTGCGTTATGCGTTATGCGTTATGCGTTATGCGTTATGCGTTATGCGTTATGCGTTATGCGTTATGCGTTATGCGTTATGCGTTATGCGTTATGCGTTATGCGTTATGCGTTATGCGTTATGCGTTATGCGTTATGCGTTATGCGTTATGCGTTATGCGTTATGCGTTATGCGTTATGCGTTATGCGTTATGCGTTATGCGTTATGCGTTATGCGTTATGCGTTGTGCGTTATGCGTTATGCGTTATGCGTTGTGCGTTATGCGTTATGCGTTATGCGTTATGCTTTATGCGTTATGCGTTATGCGTTATGCGTTATGCGTTATGCGTTATGCGTTATGCGTTATGCGTTATGCGTTATGCGTTATGCGTTATGCGTTATGCGTTATGCGTTATGCGTTATGCGTTATGCGTTATGCGTTATGCGTTATGCGTTATGCGTTATGCGTTATGCGTTATGCGTTATGCGTTATGCGTTATGCGTTATGCGTTATGCGTTATGCGTTATGCGTTATGCGTTATGCGTTATGCGTTATGCGTTATGCGTTATGCGTTATGCGTTATGCGTTATGCGTTATGCGTTATGCGTTATGCGTTATGCGTTATGCGTTATGCGTTATGCGTTATGCGTTATGCGTTATGCGTTATGCGTTATGCGTTAAGCGTTATGCGTTATGCGTTATGCGTTATGCGTTATGCGTTATGCGTTATGCGTTATGCGTTATGCGTTATGCGTTATGCGTTATGCGTTATACGTTATGCGATATGCGTTATGCGTTATGTGTTATGCGTTATGCGTTATGCGTTATGCGTTATGTGTTATGCGTTAAGCGTTATGCGTTATGCGATATGCGTTATTCGTTATGCGTTATGCGTTATGCGTTATGCGTCATGCGTTATGCGTTATGCGTTCTGCGTTATGCGTCATGCGTTATGCGTTATGCGTTCTGCGTTATGCGTTATGCGTTATGCGTTATGCGTTATGCGTTATGCGTTATGCGTTATGCGTTATGCGTTATGCGTTATGCGTTATGCGTTATGCGTTATGCGTTATGCGTTATGCGTTATGCGTTATGCGTTATGCGTTATGCGTTATGCGTTATGCGTTATGCGTTATGCGTTATGCGTTATGCGTTATGCGTTATGCGTTATGCGTTATGCGTTATGCGTTATGCGTTATGCGTTATGCGTTATGCGTTATGCGTTATGCGTTATGCGTTATGCGTTATGCGTTATGCGTTATGCGTTATGCGTTATGCGTTATGCGTTATGCGTTATGCGTTATGCGTTATGCGTTATGCGTTATGCGTTATGCGTTATGCGTTATGCGTTATGCGTTATGCGTTATGCGTTATGCGTTATGCGTTATGCGTTATGCGTTATGCGTTATGCGTTATGCGTTATGCGTTATGCGTTACGCGTTACGCGTTATGCGTTATGCGTTATGCGTTATGCGTTATGCGTTATGTGTTATGCGTTATGCGTTAAGCGTTATACGTTATGCGTTATGCGTTATGTGTTATGCGTTATGCGTTATGTGTTATGCGTTGTGCTTTACGGGTTATGCGATATGCGTTATGCGTTATGACTTTTTCATTGAACGTTATGCGTTATGCGATATGCGTTATGCGTTATGCGTTATGCGTTATGCGTTATGCGTTATGCGTTATGCGTTATGCGTTATGCGTTATGCGTTGTGCTTTACGGGTTATGCGATATGCGTTATGCGTTATGACTTTTTCATTGAACGTTATGCGTTATGCGATATGCGTTATGCGTTATGCGTTATGCGTTATGCGTTATGCGTTATGCGTTATGCGTTATGCGTTATGCGTTATGCGTTATGCGTTATGCGTTATGCGTTATGCGTTATGCGTTATGCGTTATGCGTTATGCGTTATGCGTTATGCGTTATGCGTTATGCGTTATGCGTTATGCGTTATGCGTTATGCGTTATGCGTTATGCGTTATGCGTTATGCGTTATGCGTTATGCGTTATGCGTTATGCGTTATGCGTTATGCGTTATGCGTTATGCGTTATGCGTTATGCGTTATGCGTTATGCGTTATGCGTTATGCGTTATGCGTTATGCGTTATGCGTTATGCGTTATGCGTTATGCGTTATGCGTTATGCGTTATGCGTTATGCGTTATGCGTTATGCGTTATGCGTTATGCGTTATGCGTTATGCGTTATGCGTTATGCGTTATGCGTTATGCGTTATGCGTTATGCGTTATGCCTTATGCCTTATGCGTTATGCGTTATGCGTTATGCGTTATGCGTTATGCGTTATGCGTTATGCGTTATGCGTTATGCGTTATGCGTTATGCGTTATGCGTTATGCGCCATGCGTTATCCGTTATGCGTTATCCGTTATGCGTTACGCGTTATGCGTTATGCGTTATGCGTTATGCGTTATGCGTTAAGCGTTATACGTTATGCGATATGCGTTATGCGTTATGTGTTATGCGTTATGCGTTATGCGTTATGCGTTATGTGTTATGCGTTAAGCGTTATGCGTTATGCGATATGCGTTATTCGTTATGCGTTATGCGTTATGCGTTATGCGTTATGCGTTATGCGTTATGCGTTATGCGTTATGCGTTATGCGTTATGCGTTATGCGTTATGCGTTATGCGTTATGTGTTATGCGTTATGCGTTATGCGTTATGCGTTATGCGTTATGCGTTATGCGTTATGCGTTATGCGTTATGCGTTATGCGTTATGCGTTATGCGTTATGCGTTATGCGTTATGCGTTATGCGTTATGCGTTATGCGTTATGCGTTATGCGTTATGCGTTATGCGTTATGCGTTATGCGTTATGCGTTATGCGTTACGCGTTACGCGTTATGCGTTATGCGTTATGCGTTATGCGTTATGCGTTATGTGTTATGCGTTATGCGTTAAGCGTTATACGTTATGCGTTATGCGTTATGTGTTATGCGTTATGCGTTATGTGTTATGCGTTGTGCTTTACGGGTTATGCGATATGCGTTATGCGTTATGACTTTTTCATTGAACGTTATGCGTTATGCGATATGCGTTATGCGTTATGCGTTATGCGTTATGCGTTATGCGTTATGCGTTATGCGTTATGCGTTATGCGTTATGCGTTATGCGTTATGCGTTATGTGTTATGCGTTATGCGTTATGCGTTATGCGTTATGCGTTATGCGTTATGCGTTATGCGTTATGCGTTATGCGTTATGCGCCATGCGTTATCCGTTATGCGTTATCCGTTATGCGTTACGCGTTATGCGTTATGCGTTATGCGTTATGCGTTATGCGTTAAGCGTTATACGTTATGCGATATGCGTTATGCGTTATGTGTTATGCGTTATGCGTTATGCGTTATGCGTTATGCGTTAAGCGTTATACGTTATGCGTTATGCGTTATGTGTTATGCGTTATGCGTTATGTGTTATGCGTTGTGCTTTACGGGTTATGCGATATGCGTTATGCGTTATGACTTTTTCATTGAACGTTATGCGTTATGCGATATGCGTTATGCGTTATGCGTTATGCGTTATGCGTTATGCGTTATGCGTTATGCGTTATGCGTTATGCGTTATGCGTTGTGCTTTACGGGTTATGCGATATGCGTTATGCGTTATGACTTTTTCATTGAACGTTATGCGTTATGCGATATGCGTTATGCGTTATGCGTTATGCGTTATGCGTTATGCGTTATGCGTTATGCGTTATGCGTTATGCGTTATGCGTTATGCGTTATGCGTTATGCGTTATGCGTTATGCGTTATGCGTTATGCGTTATGCGTTATGCATTATGCGTTATGCGTTATGCGTTATGCGTTATGCGTTATGCGTTATGCGTTATGCGTTATGCGTTATGCGTTATGCGTTATGCGTTATGCGTTATGCGTTATGCGTTATGCGTTATGCGTTATGCGTTATGCGTTATGCGTTATGCGTTATGCGTTATGCGTTATGCGTTATGCGTTATGCGTTATGCGTTATGCGTTATGCGTTATGCGTTATGCGTTATGCGTTATGCGTTATGCGTTATGCGTTATGCGTTATGCGTTATGCGTTATGCGTTATGCGTTATGCCTTATGCCTTATGCGTTATGCGTTATGCGTTATGCGTTATGCGTTATGCGTTATGCGTTATGCGTTATGCGTTATGCGTTATGCGTTATGCGTTATGCGTTATGCGCCATGCGTTATCCGTTATGCGTTATCCGTTATGCGTTACGCGTTATGCGTTATGCGTTATGCGTTATGCGTTATGCGTTAAGCGTTATACGTTATGCGATATGCGTTATGCGTTATGTGTTATGCGTTATGCGTTATGCGTTATGCGTTATGTGTTATGCGTTAAGCGTTATGCGTTATGCGATATGCGTTATTCGTTATGCGTTATGCGTTATGCGTTATGCGTTATGCGTTATGCGTTATGCGTTATGCGTTATGCGTTATGCGTTATGCGTTATGCGTTATGCGTTATGCGTTATGCGTTATGCGTTATGCGTTATGCGTTATGCGTTATGCGTTATGCGTTATGCGTTATGCGTTATGCGTTATGCGTTATGCGTTATGCGTTATGCGTTATGCGTTATGCGTTATGCGTTATGCGTTATGCGTTATGCGTTATGCGTTATGCGTTATGCGTTATGCGTTATGCGTTATGCGTTATGCGTTATGCGTTATGCGTTACGCGTTACGCGTTATGCGTTATGCGTTATGCGTTATGCGTTATGCGTTATGTGTTATGCGTTATGCGTTAAGCGTTATACGTTATGCGTTATGCGTTATGTGTTATGCGTTATGCGTTATGTGTTATGCGTTGTGCTTTACGGGTTATGCGATATGCGTTATGCGTTATGACTTTTTCATTGAACGTTATGCGTTATGCGATATGCGTTATGCGTTATGCGTTATGCGTTATGCGTTATGCGTTATGCGTTATGCGTTATGCGTTATGCGTTATGCGTTATGCGTTATGCGTTATGTGTTATGCGTTATGCGTTATGCGTTATGCGTTATGCGTTATGCGTTATGCGTTATGCGTTATGCGTTATGCGTTATGCGCCATGCGTTATCCGTTATGCGTTATCCGTTATGCGTTACGCGTTATGCGTTATGCGTTATGCGTTATGCGTTATGCGTTAAGCGTTATACGTTATGCGATATGCGTTATGCGTTATGTGTTATGCGTTATGCGTTATGCGTTATGCGTTATGTGTTATGCGTTAAGCGTTATGCGTTATGCGATATGCGTTATTCGTTATGCGTTATGCGTTATGCGTTATGCGTCATGCGTTATGCGTTATGCGTTCTGCGTTATGCGTCATGCGTTATGCGTTATGCGTTCTGCGTTATGCGTTATGCGTTATGCGTTATGCGTTATGCGTTATGCGTTATGCGTTATGCGTTATGCGTTATGCGTTATGCGTTATGCGTTATGCGTTATGCGTTATGCGTTATGCGTTATGCGTTATGCGTTATGCGTTATGCGTTATGCGTTATGCGTTATGCGTTATGCGTTATGCGTTATGCGTTATGCGTTATGCGTTATGCGTTATGCGTTATGCGTTATGCGTTATGCGTTATGCGTTATGCGTTATGCGTTATGCGTTATGCGTTATGCGTTATGCGTTATGCGTTATGCGTTATGCGTTACGCGTTACGCGTTATGCGTTATGCGTTATGCGTTATGCGTTATGCGTTATGTGTTATGCGTTATGCGTTAAGCGTTATACGTTATGCGTTATGCGTTATGTGTTATGCGTTATGCGTTATGTGTTATGCGTTGTGCTTTACGGGTTATGCGATATGCGTTATGCGTTATGACTTTTTCATTGAACGTTATGCGTTATGCGATATGCGTTATGCGTTATGCGTTATGCGTTATGCGTTATGCGTTATGCGTTATGCGTTATGCGTTATGCGTTATGCGTTATGCGTTATGCGTTATGCGTTATGCGTTATGCGTTATGCGTTATGCGTTATGCGTTATGCGTTATGCGTTATGCGTTATGCGTTATGCGTTATGCGTTATGCGTTATGCGTGATGCGTCATGCGTTATGCGTTATGCGTTCTGCGTTATGCGTCATGCGTTATGCGTTATGCGTTATGCGTTATGCGTTATGCGTTATGCGTTATGCGTTATGCGTTATGCGTTATGCGTTATGCATTATGCGTTATGCGTTATGCGTTATGCGTTATGCGTTATGCGTTATGCGTTATGCGTTATGCGTTATGCGTTATGCGTTATGCGTTATGCGTTATGCGTTATGCGTTATGCGTTATGCGTTATGCGTTATGCGTTATGCGTTATGCGTTATGCGTTATGCGTTATGCGTTATGCGTTATGCGTTATGCGTTATGCGTTATGCGTTATGCGTTATGCGTTATGCGTTATGCGTTATGCGTTATGCGTTATGCGTTATGCGTTATGCGTTATGCGTTATGCGTTATGCGTTATGCGTTATGCGTTATGCGTTATGCGTTATGCGTTATGCGTTATGCGTTATGCGTTATGCGTTATGCGTTATGCGTTATGCGTTATGCTTTATGCGTTATGCGTTATGCGTTATGCGTTATGCGTTATGCGTTATGCGTTATGCGTTATGCGTTATGCGTTATGCGTTATGCGTTATGCGTTATGCGTTATGCGTTATGCGTTATGCGTTATGCCTTATGCCTTATGCGTTATGCGTTATGCGTTATGCGTTATGCGTTATGCGTTATGCGTTATGCGTTATGCGTTATGCGTTATGCGTTATGCGTTATGCGCCATGCGTTATCCGTTATGCGTTATCCGTTATGCGTTACGCGTTATGCGTTATGCGTTATGCGTTATGCGTTATGCGTTAAGCGTTATACGTTATGCGATATGCGTTATGCGTTATGTGTTATGCGTTATGCGTTATGCGTTATGCGTTATGTGTTATGCGTTAAGCGTTATGCGTTATGCGATATGCGTTATTCGTTATGCGTTATGCGTTATGCGTTATGCGTCATGCGTTATGCGTTATGCGTTCTGCGTTATGCGTCATGCGTTATGCGTTATGCGTTCTGCGTTATGCGTTATGCGTTATGCGTTATGCGTTATGCGTTATGCGTTATGCGTTATGCGTTATGCGTTATGCGCCATGCGTTATCCGTTATGCGTTATCCGTTATGCGTTACGCGTTATGCGTTATGTGTTATGCGTTGTGCTTTACGGGTTATGCGATATGCGTTATGCGTTATGACTTTTTCATTGAACGTTATGCGTTATGCGATATGCGTTATGCGTTATGCGTTATGCGTTATGCGTTATGCGTTATGCGTTATGCGTTATGCGTTATGCGTTATGCGTTATGCGTTATGCGTTATGCGTTATGCGTTATGCGTTATGCGTTATGCGTTATGCGTTATGCGTTATGCGTTATGCGTTATGCGTTATGCGTTATGCGTTATGCGTTATGCGTTATGCGTTATGCGTTATGCGTTATGCGTCATGCGTCATGCGTTATGCGTTATGCGTTCTGCGTTATGCGTCATGCGTTATGCGTTATGCGTTATACGTTATGCGTTATGCGTTATGCGTTATGCGTTATGCGTTATGCGTTATGCGTTATGCGTTATGCGTTATGCGTTATGCGTTATGCGTTATGCGTTATGCGTTATGCGTTATGCGTTATGCGTTATGCGTTATGCGTTATGCGTTATGCGTTATGCGTTATGCGTTATGCGTTATGCGTTATGCGTTATGCGTTATGCGTTATGCGTTATGCGTTATGCGTTATGCGTTATGCGTTATGCGTTATGCGTTATGCGTTATGCGTTATGCGTTATGCGTTATGCGTTATGCGTTATGCGTTATGCGTTATGCGTTATGCGTTATGCGTTATGCGTTATGCGTTATGCGTTATGCGTTATGCGTTATGCGTTATGCGTTATGCGTTATGCGTTATGCGTTATGCGTTATGCCTTATGCCTTATGCGTTATGCGTTATGCGTTATGCGTTATGCGTTATGCGTTATGCGTTATGCGTAATGCGTTATGCGTTATGCGTTATGCGTTATGCGCCATGCGTTATCCGTTATGCGTTATCCGTTATGCGTTACGCGTTATGCGTTATGCGTTATGCGTTATGCGTTATGCGTTAAGCGTTATACGTTATGCGATATGCGTTATGCGTTATGTGTTATGCGTTATGCGTTATGCGTTATGCGTTATGTGTTATGCGTTAAGCGTTATGCGTTATGCGATATGCGTTATTCGTTATGCGTTATGCGTTATGCGTTATGCGTCATGCGTTATGCGTTATGCGTTCTGCGTTATGCGTCATGCGTTATGCGTTATGCGTTATGCGTTATGCGTTATGCCTTATGCCTTATGCGTTATGCGTTATGCGTTATGCGTTATGCGTTATGCGTTATGCGTTATGCGTTATGCGTTATGCGCCATGCGTTATCCGTTATGCGTTATCCGTTATGCGTTACGCGTTATGCGTTATGCGTTATGCGTTATGCGTTATGCGTTATGCGTTATGCGTTATGCGTTATGCGTTATGCGTTATGCGTTATGCGTTATGCGTTATGCGTTATGCGTTATGCGTTATGCGTTATGCGTTATGCGCCATGCGTTATCCGTTATGCGTTATCCGTTATGCGTTACGCGTTATGCGTTATGCGTTATGCGTTATGCGTTATGCGTTATGCGTTATGCGTTATGCGTTATGCGTTATGCGTTATGCGTTATGCGTTATGCGTTATGCGTTATGCGTTATGCGTTATGCGTTATGCGTTATGCGTTATGCGTTATGCGTTATGCGTTATGCGTTATGCGTTATGCGTTATGCGTTATGCGTTATGCGTAATGCGTTATGCGTTATGCGTTATGCGTTATGCGCCATGCGTTATCCGTTATGCGTTATCCGTTATGCGTTACGCGTTATGCGTTATGCGTTATGCGTTATGCGTTATGCGTTAAGCGTTATACGTTATGCGATATGCGTTATGCGTTATGTGTTATGCGTTATGCGTTATGCGTTATGCGTTATGTGTTATGCGTTAAGCGTTATGCGTTATGCGATATGCGTTATTCGTTATGCGTTATGCGTTATGCGTTATGCGTCATGCGTTATGCGTTATGCGTTCTGCGTTATGCGTCATGCGTTATGCGTTATGCGTTATGCGTTATGCGTTATGCCTTATGCCTTATGCGTTATGCGTTATGCGTTATGCGTTATGCGTTATGCGTTATGCGTTATGCGTTATGCGCCATGCGTTATCCGTTATGCGTTATCCGTTATGCGTTACGCGTTATGCGTTATGCGTTATGCGTTATGCGTTATGCGTTATGCGTTATGCGTTATGCGTTATGCGTTATGCGTTATGCGTTATGCGTTATGCGTTATGCGTTATGCGTTATGCGTTATGCGTTATGCGTTATGCGTTATGCGTTATGCGTTATGCGTTATGCGTTATGCGTTATGCGTTATGCGTTATGCGTTATGCGTTATGCGTTATGCGTTATGCGTTATGCGTTATGCGTTATGCGTTATGCGTTATGCGTTATGCCTTATGCCTTATGCGTTATGCGTTATGCGTTATGCGTTATGCGTTATGCGTTATGCGTTATGCGTTATGCGTTATGCGTTATGCGTTATGCGGTATGCGTTATGCGCCATGCGTTATCCGTTATGCGTTATCCGTTATGCGTTATGCGTTATGCGTTACGCGTTACGCGTTATGCGTTATGCGTTATGCGTTATGCGTTATGCGTTATGTGTTATGCGTTATGCGTTAAGCGTTATACGTTATGCGTTATGCGTTATGTGTTATGCGTTATGCGTTATGTGTTATGCGTTGTGCTTTACGGGTTATGCGATATGCGTTATGCGTTATGACTTTTTCATTGAACGTTATGCGTTATGCGATATGCGTTATGCGTTATGCGTTATGCGTTATGCGTTATGCGTTATGCGTTATGCGTTATGCGTTATGCGTTATGCGTTATGCGTTATGCGTTATGTGTTATGCGTTATGCGTTATGCGTTATGCGTTATGCGTTATGCGTTATGCGTTATGCGTTATGCGTTATGCGTTATGCGCCATGCGTTATCCGTTATGCGTTATCCGTTATGCGTTACGCGTTATGCGTTATGCGTTATGCGTTATGCGTTATGCGTTAAGCGTTATACGTTATGCGATATGCGTTATGCGTTATGTGTTATGCGTTATGCGTTATGCGTTATGCGTTATGTGTTATGCGTTAAGCGTTATGCGTTATGCGATATGCGTTATTCGTTATGCGTTATGCGTTATGCGTTATGCGTCATGCGTTATGCGTTATGCGTTCTGCGTTATGCGTCATGCGTTATGCGTTATGCGTTCTGCGTTATGCGTTATGCGTTATGCGTTATGCGTTATGCGTTATGCGTTATGCGTTATGCGTTATGCGTTATGCGTTATGCGTTATGCGTTATGCGTTATGCGTTATGCGTTATGCGTTATGCGTTATGCGTTATGCGTTATGCGTTATGCGTTATGCGTTATGCGTTATGCGTTATGCGTTATGCGTTATGCGTTATGCGTTATGCGTTATGCGTTATGCGTTATGCGTTATGCGTTATGCGTTATGCGTTATGCGTTATGCGTTATGCGTTATGCGTTATGCGTTATGCGTTACGCGTTACGCGTTATGCGTTATGCGTTATGCGTTATGCGTTATGCGTTATGTGTTATGCGTTATGCGTTAAGCGTTATACGTTATGCGTTATGCGTTATGTGTTATGCGTTATGCGTTATGTGTTATGCGTTGTGCTTTACGGGTTATGCGATATGCGTTATGCGTTATGACTTTTTCATTGAACGTTATGCGTTATGCGATATGCGTTATGCGTTATGCGTTATGCGTTATGCGTTATGCGTTATGCGTTATGCGTTATGCGTTATGCGTTATGCGTTATGCGTTATGCGTTATGCGTTATGCGTTATGCGTTATGCGTTATGCGTTATGCGTTATGCGTTATGCGTTATGCGTTATGCGTTATGCGTTATGCGTTATGCGTTATGCGTTATGCGTGATGCGTCATGCGTTATGCGTTATGCGTTCTGCGTTATGCGTCATGCGTTATGCGTTATGCGTTATGCGTTATGCGTTATGCGTTATGCGTTATGCGTTATGCGTTATGCGTTATGCGTTATGCATTATGCGTTATGCGTTATGCGTTATGCGTTATGCGTTATGCGTTATGCGTTATGCGTTATGCGTTATGCGTTATGCGTTATGCGTTATGCGTTATGCGTTATGCGTTATGCGTTATGCGTTATGCGTTATGCGTTATGCGTTATGCGTTATGCGTTATGCGTTATGCGTTATGCGTTATGCGTTATGCGTTATGCGTTATGCGTTATGCGTTATGCGTTATGCGTTATGCGTTATGCGTTATGCGTTATGCGTTATGCGTTATGCGTTATGCGTTATGCGTTATGCGTTATGCGTTATGCGTTATGCGTTATGCGTTATGCGTTATGCGTTATGCGTTATGCGTTATGCGTTATGCGTTATGCGTTATGCGTTATGCGTTATGCTTTATGCGTTATGCGTTATGCGTTATGCGTTATGCGTTATGCGTTATGCGTTATGCGTTATGCGTTATGCGTTATGCGTTATGCGTTATGCGTTATGCGTTATGCGTTATGCGTTATGCGTTATGCCTTATGCCTTATGCGTTATGCGTTATGCGTTATGCGTTATGCGTTATGCGTTATGCGTTATGCGTTATGCGTTATGCGTTATGCGTTATGCGTTATGCGCCATGCGTTATCCGTTATGCGTTATCCGTTATGCGTTACGCGTTATGCGTTATGCGTTATGCGTTATGCGTTATGCGTTAAGCGTTATACGTTATGCGATATGCGTTATGCGTTATGTGTTATGCGTTATGCGTTATGCGTTATGCGTTATGTGTTATGCGTTAAGCGTTATGCGTTATGCGATATGCGTTATTCGTTATGCGTTATGCGTTATGCGTTATGCGTCATGCGTTATGCGTTATGCGTTCTGCGTTATGCGTCATGCGTTATGCGTTATGCGTTCTGCGTTATGCGTTATGCGTTATGCGTTATGCGTTATGCGTTATGCGTTATGCGTTATGCGTTATGCGTTATGCGCCATGCGTTATCCGTTATGCGTTATCCGTTATGCGTTACGCGTTATGCGTTATGTGTTATGCGTTGTGCTTTACGGGTTATGCGATATGCGTTATGCGTTATGACTTTTTCATTGAACGTTATGCGTTATGCGATATGCGTTATGCGTTATGCGTTATGCGTTATGCGTTATGCGTTATGCGTTATGCGTTATGCGTTATGCGTTATGCGTTATGCGTTATGCGTTATGCGTTATGCGTTATGCGTTATGCGTTATGCGTTATGCGTTATGCGTTATGCGTTATGCGTTATGCGTTATGCGTTATGCGTTATGCGTTATGCGTTATGCGTTATGCGTTATGCGTTATGCGTCATGCGTCATGCGTTATGCGTTATGCGTTCTGCGTTATGCGTCATGCGTTATGCGTTATGCGTTATACGTTATGCGTTATGCGTTATGCGTTATGCGTTATGCGTTATGCGTTATGCGTTATGCGTTATGCGTTATGCGTTATGCGTTATGCGTTATGCGTTATGCGTTATGCGTTATGCGTTATGCGTTATGCGTTATGCGTTATGCGTTATGCGTTATGCGTTATGCGTTATGCGTTATGCGTTATGCGTTATGCGTTATGCGTTATGCGTTATGCGTTATGCGTTATGCGTTATGCGTTATGCGTTATGCGTTATGCGTTATGCGTTATGCGTTATGCGTTATGCGTTATGCGTTATGCGTTATGCGTTATGCGTTATGCGTTATGCGTTATGCGTTATGCGTTATGCGTTATGCGTTATGCGTTATGCGTTATGCGTTATGCGTTATGCGTTATGCGTTATGCGTTATGCGTTATGCCTTATGCCTTATGCGTTATGCGTTATGCGTTATGCGTTATGCGTTATGCGTTATGCGTTATGCGTAATGCGTTATGCGTTATGCGTTATGCGTTATGCGCCATGCGTTATCCGTTATGCGTTATCCGTTATGCGTTACGCGTTATGCGTTATGCGTTATGCGTTATGCGTTATGCGTTAAGCGTTATACGTTATGCGATATGCGTTATGCGTTATGTGTTATGCGTTATGCGTTATGCGTTATGCGTTATGTGTTATGCGTTAAGCGTTATGCGTTATGCGATATGCGTTATTCGTTATGCGTTATGCGTTATGCGTTATGCGTCATGCGTTATGCGTTATGCGTTCTGCGTTATGCGTCATGCGTTATGCGTTATGCGTTATGCGTTATGCGTTATGCCTTATGCCTTATGCGTTATGCGTTATGCGTTATGCGTTATGCGTTATGCGTTATGCGTTATGCGTTATGCGCCATGCGTTATCCGTTATGCGTTATCCGTTATGCGTTACGCGTTATGCGTTATGCGTTATGCGTTATGCGTTATGCGTTATGCGTTATGCGTTATGCGTTATGCGTTATGCGTTATGCGTTATGCGTTATGCGTTATGCGTTATGCGTTATGCGTTATGCGTTATGCGTTATGCGCCATGCGTTATCCGTTATGCGTTATCCGTTATGCGTTACGCGTTATGCGTTATGCGTTATGCGTTATGCGTTATGCGTTATGCGTTATGCGTTATGCGTTATGCGTTATGCGTTATGCGTTATGCGTTATGCGTTATGCGTTATGCGTTATGCGTTATGCGTTATGCGTTATGCGTTATGCGTTATGCGTTATGCGTTATGCGTTATGCGTTATGCGTTATGCGTTATGCGTTATGCGTAATGCGTTATGCGTTATGCGTTATGCGTTATGCGCCATGCGTTATCCGTTATGCGTTATCCGTTATGCGTTACGCGTTATGCGTTATGCGTTATGCGTTATGCGTTATGCGTTAAGCGTTATACGTTATGCGATATGCGTTATGCGTTATGTGTTATGCGTTATGCGTTATGCGTTATGCGTTATGTGTTATGCGTTAAGCGTTATGCGTTATGCGATATGCGTTATTCGTTATGCGTTATGCGTTATGCGTTATGCGTCATGCGTTATGCGTTATGCGTTCTGCGTTATGCGTCATGCGTTATGCGTTATGCGTTATGCGTTATGCGTTATGCCTTATGCCTTATGCGTTATGCGTTATGCGTTATGCGTTATGCGTTATGCGTTATGCGTTATGCGTTATGCGCCATGCGTTATCCGTTATGCGTTATCCGTTATGCGTTACGCGTTATGCGTTATGCGTTATGCGTTATGCGTTATGCGTTATGCGTTATGCGTTATGCGTTATGCGTTATGCGTTATGCGTTATGCGTTATGCGTTATGCGTTTATGCGTTATGCGTTATGCGTTATGCGTTATGCGCCATGCGTTATCCGTTATGCGTTATCCGTTATGCGTTACGCGTTATGCGTTATGCGTTATGCGTTATGCGTTATGCGTTATGCGTTATGCGTTATGCGTTATGCGTTATGCGTTATGCGTTATGCGTTATGCGTTATGCGTTATGCGTTATGCGTTATGCGTTATGCGTTATGCGTTATGCGTTATGCGTTATGCGTTATGCGTTATGCGTTATGCGTTATGCGTTATGCGTTATGCGTTATGCGTTATGCGTTATGCGTTATGCGTTATGCGTTATGCGTTATGCGTTATGCGTTACGCGTTACGCGTTACGCGTTACGCGTTATGCGTTATGCGTTATGCGTTACGCCTTACGCGTTACGCGTTACGCGTTACGCGTTATGCGTTACGCGTTATGCGTTATGCGTTATGCGTTATGCGTTATGCGTTATGCGTTATGCGTTATGCGTTATGCGTTATGCGTTATGCGTTATGCGTTATGCGTTATGCGTTATGCGTTATGCGTTATGCGTTATGCGTTTTGCGTTATGCGTTATGCGTTATGCGTTATGCGTTATGCGTTATGCGTTATGCGTTATGCGTTTATGCGTTATGCGTTATGCGTTATGCGTTATGCGTTATGCGTTATGCGTTATGCGTTATGCGTTATGCGTTATGCGTTATGCGTTATGCGTTATGCGTTATGCGTTATGCGTTATGCGTTATGCGTTATGCGTTATGCGTTATGCGTTATGCGTTATGCGTTATGCGTTATGCGTTATGCGTTATGCGTTATGCGTTATGCGTTATGCGTTATGCGTTATGCGTTATGCGTTATGCGTTATGCGTTATGCGTTATGCGTTATGCGTTATGCGTTATGCGTTATGCGTTATGCGTTATGCGTTATGCGTTATGCGTTATGCGTTATGCGTTATGCGTTATGCGTTATGCGTTATGCGTTATGCGTTATGCGTTATGCGTTATGCGTTATGCGTTATGCGTTATGCGTTATGCGTTATGCGTTATGCGTTATGCGTTATGCGTTATGCGTTATGCGTTATGCGTTATGCGTTATGCGTTATGCGTTATGCGTTATGCGTTATGCGTTATGCGTTATGCGTTATGCGTTATGCGTTATGCGTTATGCGTTATGCGTTATGCGTTATGCCTTATGCGTTATGCGTTATGCGTTATGCGTTATGCGTTATGCGTTATGCGTTATGCGTTATGCGCCATGCGTTATCCGTTATGCGTTATCCGTTATGCGTTACGCGTTATGCGTTATGCGTTATGCGTTATGCGTTATGCGTTATGCGTTATGCGTATGTTATGCGTTATGCGTTATGCGTTATGCGTTATGCGTTATGCGTTATGCGTTAAGCGTTATACGTTATGCGATATGCGTTATGCGTTATGCGTTATGCGTTATGCGTTATGCGTTATGCGTTATCCGTTATGCGTTATGCGTTATGCGTTATGCGTTATGCGATATGCGTCATGCGTTAAGCGTTATGCGTTATGCATTATGCGTTATCCGTTATGCGTTATGCGTTATGCGTAATGCGTTATGAGTAATGTGTCATGCGTTATGCGTTATGCGTTATGCGTTATGCGTTATGCGTTACGCGTTATGCGTTACGCGTTATGCGTTATGCGTATGCGTTATGCGTTATGCGTTATGCGTTATGCGTTATGCGTTATGCGTTATGCGTTATGCGTTATGCGTTATGCGTTATGCGTTATGCGTATGCATTATGCGTTATGCGTTATCCGTTATGCGTTATGCGTTATGCGTTATGCGTTAGCGTTATGCGTTATGCATTATGCGTTATCCGTTATGCGTTATGCGTTATGCGTAATGCGTTATGAGTAATGTGTCATGCGTTATGCGTTATGCGTTATGCGTTATGCGTTATGCGTTACGCGTTATGCGTTACGCGTTATGCGTTATGCGTTATGCGTTATGCGTTTATGCGTTATGCGTTATGCGTTATGCGTTATGCGTTACGCGTTACGCGTTACGCGTTACGCGTTACGCGTTACGCGTTATGCGTTATGCGTTATGCGTTATGCGTTATGCGTTATGCGTTATGTGTTATGCGTTATGCGTTAAGCGTTATACGTTATGCATTATGCGTTATGTGTTATGCGTTATGCGTTATGTGTTATGCGTTGTGCTTTACGGGTTATGCGATATGCGTTATGCGTTATGACTTTTTCATTGAACGTTATGCGTTATGCGATATGCGTTATGCGTTATGCGTTATGCGTTATGCGTTATGCGTTATGCGTTATGCGTTATGCGTTATGCGTTATGCGTTATGCGTCATGCGTCATGCGTTATGCGTTATGCGTTTTATGCGTTATGCGTTATGCGTTATGCGTTATGCGTTATGCGTTATGCGTATGCGTTATGCGTTATGCGTTATGCGTTATGCGTTATGCGTTATGCGTTATGCGTTATGCGTTATGCTTATGCGTTATGCTTATGCGTTATGCGTTATGCGTTATGCGTTATGCGTTATGCCTTATGCGTTATGCGTTATGCGTTATGCGTTATGCGTTATGCGTTATGCGTTATGCGCCATGCGTTATCCGTTAGGCGTTATCCGTAATGCGTTACGCGTTATGCGTTATGCGTTATGCGTTATGCGTTATGCGTTATGCGTTCTGCGTTATGCGTCATGCGTCATGCGTTATGCGTTCTGCGTTATGCGTTATGCGTTATGCGTTATGCGTTATGCGTTATGCGTTATGCGTTATGCGTTATGCGTTATGCGTTATGCGTTATGCGTTATGCGTTATGCGTTATGCATTATGCGTTATGCGTTATCCGTTATGCGTTATGCGTTATGCGTTATGCGTTATGCGATATGCGTCATGCGTTAAGCGTTATGCGTTATGCATTATGCGTTATGCGTTATCCGTTATGCGTTATGCGTTATGCGTTATGCGTTATGCGATATGCGTCATGCGTTAAGCGTTATGCGTTATGCATTATGCGTTATCCGTTATGCGTTATGCGTTATGCGTAATGGGTTATGAGTAATGTGTCATGCGTTATGCGTTATGCGTTATGCGTTATGCGTTATGCGTTACGCGTTATGCGTTACGCGTTATGCGTTATGCGTTATGCGTTATGCGTTATGCGTTATGCGTTATGCGTTATGCGTTATGCGTTATGCGTTATGCGTTATGCGTTATGCGTTATGCGTTATGCGTTATGCATTATGCGTTATGCGTTATCCGTTATGCGTTATGCGTTATGCGTTATGCGTTATGCGATATGCGTCATGCGTTAAGCGTTATGCGTTATGCATTATGCGTTATCCGTTATGCGTTATGCGTTATGCGTAATGCGTTATGAGTAATGTGTCATGCGTTATGCGTTATGCGTTATGCGTTATGCGTTATGCGTTACGCGTTATGCGTTACGCGTTATGCGTTATGCGTTATGCGTTATGCGTTATGCGTTATGCGTTATGCGTTATGCGTTATGCGTTATGCGTTATGTGTTATGCGTTATGCGTTAAGCGTTATACGTTATGCATTATGCGTTATGTGTTATGCGTTATGCGTTATGTGTTATGCGTTGTGCTTTACGGGTTATGCGATATGCGTTATGCGTTATGCGATATGCGTTATGCGTTATGCGTTATGCGATATGCGTTATGCGTTATGCGTTATGCGTTATGCGTTATGCGTTATGCGTTATGCGTTATATGCGTTATGCGTTATGCGTTATGCGTCATGCGTCATGCGTTCATGCGTTATGCGTTATGCGTTATGCGTTATGCGTTATGCGTTATGCGTTATGCGTTATGCGTTATGCGTTTATGCGTTATGCGTTATGCGTTATGCGTTATGCGTTATCCGTTACGCGTTATCCGTTATGCGTTAGGCGTTATGCGTTATGCGTTATGCGTTATGCGTTATGCGTTATGCGTTATGCGTTATGCGTTATGCGTTATGCGTTATGCGTTATGCGTTATGCCTTATGCGTTATGCGTTATGCGTTATGCGTTATGCGTTAATGCCTTATATGCGTTATGCGTTATGCGTTATGCGTTATGCGTTATGCGTTA
Organism: Lasioglossum baleicum; assembly: GCF_051020765.1. Classification (NCBI taxonomy): domain Eukaryota; kingdom Metazoa; phylum Arthropoda; class Insecta; order Hymenoptera; family Halictidae; genus Lasioglossum; species Lasioglossum baleicum. The sequence goes on along the minus strand of NW_027469153.1, from coordinate 417,304 downwards.
TGCGCCATGCGTTATCCGTTAGGCGTTATCCGTTATGCGTTACGCGTTATGCGTTATGCGTTATGCGTTATGCGTTATGCGTTATGCGTTATGCGTTATGCGTTATGCGTTATGCGTTATGCGTTATGCGTTATGCGTTATGCGTTATGCGTTATGCGTTATGCGTTATGCGTTATGCGTTATGCGTTATGCGTTACGCGTTACGCGTTACGCGTTACGCGTTATGCGTTATGCGTTATGCGTTATGCGTTACGCGTTACGCGTTACGCGTTACGCGTTATGCGTTATGCGTTATGCGTTATGCGTTATGCGTTATGCGTTATGCGTTATGCGTTATGCGTTATGCGTTATGCGTTATGCGTTATGCGTTATGCGTTATGCGTTATGCGTTATGCGTTATGCGTTATGCGTTATGCGTTATGCGTTATGCGTTATGCGTTATGCGTTATGCGTTATGCGTTATGCGTTATGCGTTATGCGTTATGCGTTATGCGTTATGCGTTATGCGTTATGCGTTATGCGTTATGCGTTATGCGTTATGCGTTATGCGTTATGCGTTATGCGTTATGCGTTATGCGTTATGCGTTATGCGTTATGCGTTATGCGTTATGCGTTATGCGTTATGCGTTATGCGTTATGCGTTATGCGTTATGCGTTATGCGTTATGCGTTATGCCTTATGCGTTATGCGTTATGCGTTATGCGTTATGCGTTATGCGTTATGCGTTATGCGCCATGCGTTATCCGTTATGCGTTATCCGTTATGCGTTACGCGTTATGCGTTATGCGTTATGCGTTATGCGTTATGCGTTATGCGTTATGCGTTATGCGTTATGCGTTATGCGTTATGCGTTATGCGTTATGCGTTATGCGTTATGCGTTATGCGTTATCCGTTACGCGTTATCCGTTATGCGTTAGGCGTTATGCGTTATGCGTTATGCGTTATGCGTTATGCGTTATGCGTTATGCGTTATGCGTTATGCGTTATGCGTTATGCGTTATGCGTTATGCCTTATGCGTTATGCGTTATGCGTTATGCGTTATGCGTTATGCCTTATGCGTTATGCGTTATGCGTTATGCGTTATGCGTTATGCGTTATGCGCCATGCGTTATCCGTTAGGCGTTATCCGTTATGCGTTACGCGTTATGCGTTATGCGTTATGCGTTATGCGTTATGCGTTATGCGTTATGCGTTATGCGTTATGCGTTATGCGTTATGCGTTATGCGTTATGCGTTATGCGTTATGCGTTATGCGTTACGCGTTACGCGTTACGCGTTACGCGTTATGCGTTATGCGTTATGCGTTATGCGTTACGCGTTACGCGTTACGCGTTACGCGTTATGCGTTATGCGTTATGCGTTATGCGTTATGCGTTATGCGTTATGCGTTATGCGTTATGCGTTATGCGTTATGCGTTATGCGTTATGCGTTATGCGTTATGCGTTATGCGTTATGCGTTATGCGTTATGCGTTATGCGTTATGCGTTATGCGTTATGCGTTATGCGTTATGCGTTATGCGTTATGCGTTATGCGTTATGCGTTATGCGTTATGCGTTATGCCTTATGCGTTATGCGTTATGCGTTATGCGTTATGCGTTATGCGTTATGCGTTATGCGCCATGCGTTATCCGTTATGCGTTATCCGTTATGCGTTACGCGTTATGCGTTATGCGTTATGCGTTATGCGTTATGCGTTATGCGTTATGCGTTATGCGTTATGCGTTATGCGTTATGCGTTATGCGTTATGCGTTATGCGTTATGCGTTATGCGTTATCCGTTACGCGTTATCCGTTATGCGTTAGGCGTTATGCGTTATGCGTTATGCGTTATGCGTTATGCGTTATGCGTTATGCGTTATGCGTTATGCGTTATGCGTTATGCGTTATGCGTTATGCCTTATGCGTTATGCGTTATGCGTTATGCGTTATGCGTTATGCCTTATGCGTTATGCGTTATGCGTTATGCGTTATGCGTTATGCGTTATGCGCCATGCGTTATCCGTTAGGCGTTATCCGTTATGCGTTACGCGTTATGCGTTATGCGTTATGCGTTATGCGTTATGCGTTATGCGTTATGCGTTATGCGTTATGCGTTATGCGTTATGCGTTATGCGTTATGCGTTATGCGTTATGCGTTATGCGTTACGCGTTACGCGTTACGCGTTACGCGTTATGCGTTATGCGTTATGCGTTATGCGTTACGCGTTACGCGTTACGCGTTACGCGTTATGCGTTATGCGTTATGCGTTATGCGTTATGCGTTATGCGTTATGCGTTATGCGTTATGCGTTATGCGTTATGCGTTATGCGTTATGCGTTATGCGTTATGCGTTATGCGTTATGCGTTATGCGTTATGCGTTATGCGTTATGCGTTATGCGTTATGCGTTATGCGTTATGCGTTATGCGTTATGCGTTATGCGTTATGCGTTATGCGTTATGCGTTATGCGTTATGCGTTATGCGTTATGCGTTATGCGTTATGCGTTATGCGTTATGCGTTATGCGTTATGCGTTATGCGTTATGCGTTATGCGTTATGCGTTATGCGTTATGCGTTATGCGTTATGCGTTATGCGTTATGCGTTATGCGTTATGCGTTATGCGTTATGCGTTATGCCTTATGCGTTATGCGTTATGCGTTATGCGTTATGCGTTATGCGTTATGCGTTATGCGCCATGCGTTATCCGTTATGCGTTATCCGTTATGCGTTACGCGTTATGCGTTATGCGTTATGCGTTATGCGTTATGCGTTATGCGTTATGCGTTATGCGTTATGCGTTATGCGTTATGCGTTATGCGTTATGCGTTATGCGTTATGCGTTATGCGTTATGCGTTGTGCGTTATGCGATGTGCGTTATGCGTTATGCGTTATGCGTTATGCGTTATGCGTTATGCGTTATGCGTTATGCGTTATGCGTTATGCGTTATGCGTTAAGCATTATGACTTTTTCATTGAGCGTTATGCGTTATGACTTTTCCATTGAGCGTTATGCGTTATTCGTTATGGGTTATGCGTTATGCGTTATGGGTTATGCGTTATGCGTTATGCGTTATGCGTTATGCGTTATGCATTATGCGTTATGCGTTATCCGTTATGCGTTATGCGTTATGCGTTATGCGTTATGCGATATGCGTCATGCGTTAAGCGTTATGCGTTATGCATTATGCGTTATCCGTTATGCGTTATGCGTTATGCGTAATGCGTTATGAGTAATGTGTCATGCGTTATGCGTTATGCGTTATGCGTTATGCGTTATGCGATGTGCGTTATGCGTTATGCGTTATGCGTAATGCGTTATGAGTAATGTGTCATGCGTTATGCGTTATGCGTTATGCGTTATGCGTTATGCGTTACGCGTTATGCGTTACGCGTTATGCGTTATGCGTTATGCGTTATGCGTTATGCGTTATGCGTTATGCGTTATGCGTTATGCGTTATGCGTTATGCGTTATGCGTTATGCGTTATGCGTTATGCGATATGCGTCATGCGTTAAGCGTTATGCGTTATGCATTATGCGTTATCCGTTATGCGTTATGCGTTATGCGTAATGCGTTATGAGTAATGTGTCATGCGTTATGCGTTATGCGTTATGCGTTATGCGTTATGCGTTACGCGTTATGCGTTACGCGTTATGCGTTATGCGTTATGCGTTATGCGTTATGCGTTATGCGTTATGCGTTATGCGTTATGTGTTATGCGTTATGCGTTAAGCGTTATACGTTATGCATTATGCGTTATGTGTTATGCGTTATGCGTTATGTGTTATGCGTTGTGCTTTACGGGTTATGCGTTATGCGTAATGCGTTATGAGTAATGTGTCATGCGTTATGCGTTATGCGTTATGCGTTATGCGTTATGCGTTATGCGTTACGCGTTATGCGTTACGCGTTATGCGTTATGCGTTATGCGTTATGCGTTATGCGTTATGCGTTATGCGTTATGTGTTATGCGTTATGCGTTAAGCGTTATGCGTTATGCATTATGCGTTATCCGTTATGCGTTATGCGTTATGCGTAATGCGTTATGAGTAATGTGTCATGCGTTATGCGTTATGCGTTATGCGTTATGCGTTATGCGTTATGCGTTATGCGTTATGCGTTATGCGTTATGCGTTATGCGTTATGCGTTATGCGTTATGCGTTATGCGTTATGCGTTATGCGTCATGCGTCATGCGTTATGCGTCATGCGTTATGCGTTATGCGTTATGCGTTATGCGTTATGCGTTATGCGTTATGCGTTATGCGTTATGCGTTATGCGTTATGCGTTATGCGTTATCCGTTACGCGTTATCCGTTATGCGTTAGGCGTTATGCGTTATGCGTTATGCGTTATGCGTTATGCGTTATGCGTTATGCGTTATGCGTTATGCGTTATGCGTTATGCGTTATGCCTTATGCGTTATGCGTTATGCGTTATGCGTTATGCGTTATGCCTTATGCGTTATGCGTTATGCGTTATGCGTTATGCGTTATGCGTTATGCGTTATGCGCCATGCGTTATCCGTTAGGCGTTATCCGTTATGCGTTACGCGTTATGCGTTATGCGTTATGCGTTATGCGTTATGCGTTATGCGTTATGCGTTATGCGTTATGCGTTATGCGTTATGCGTTATGCGTTATGCGTTATGCGTTATGCGTTATGCGTTATGCGTTATGCGTTATGCGTTATGCGTTATGCGTTATGCGTTATGCGTTATGCGTTATGCGTTATGCGTTACGCGTTACGCGTTACGCGTTACGCGTTATGCGTTATGCGTTATGCGTTATGCGTTACGCGTTACGCGTTACGCGTTACGCGTTATGCGTTACGCGTTATGCGTTATGCGTTATGCGTTATGCGTTATGCGTTATGCGTTATGCGTTATGCGTTATGCGTTATGCGTTATGCGTTATGCGTTATGCGTTATGCGTTATGCGTTATGCGTTATGCGTTATGCGTTATGCGTTATGCGTTATGCGTTATGCGTTATGCGTTATGCGTTATGCGTTATGCGTTATGCGTTATGCGTTATGCGTTATGCGTTATGCGTTATGCGTTATGCGTTATGCGTTATGCGTTATGCGTTATGCGTTATGCGTTATGCGTTATGCGTTATGCGTTATGCGTTATGCGTTATGCGTTATGCGTTATGCGTTATGCGTTATGCGTTATGCCTTATGCGTTATGCGTTATGCGTTATGCGTTATGCGTTATGCGTTATGCGTTATGCGTTATGCGTTATGCGTTATGCGTTATGCGTTATGCGTTATGCGTTATGCGTTATGCGTTATGCGTTATGCGTTATGCGTTATGCGTTATGCCTTATGCGTTATGCGTTATGCGTTATGCGTTATGCGTTATGCGCCATGCGTTATCCGTTATGCGTTATCCGTTATGCGTTACGCGTTATGCGTTATGCGTTATGCGTTATGCGTTATGCGTTATGCGTTATGCGTTATGCGTTATGCGTTATGCGTTATGCGTTATGCGTTATGCGTTATGCGTTATGCGTTATGCGTTATGCGTTATGCGTTATGCGTTATGCGTTATGCGTTATGCGTTATGCGTTATGCGTTATGCGTTATGCGTTATGCGTTATGCGTTATGCGTTATGCGTTATGCGTTATGCGTTATGCGTTATGCGTTATGCGTTATGCGTTATGCGTTATGCGTTATGCGTTATGCGTTATGCGTTATGCGTTATGCGTTATGCGTTATGCGTTATGCGTTATGCGTTATGCGTTATGCGTTATGCGTTATGCGTTATGCGTTATGCGTTATGCGTTATGCGTTATGCGTTATGCGTTATGCGTTATGCGTTATGCGTTATGCGTTATGCGTTATGCGTTATGCGTTATGCGATATGCGTTATTCGTTATGCGTAATGCGTTATGCGTCATGCGTTATGCGTTATGCGTTCTGCGTTATGCGTCATGCGTCATGCGTTATGCGTTCTGCGTTATGCGTTATGCGTTATGCGTTATGCGTTATGCGTTATGCGTTATGCGTTATGCGTTATGCGTTATGCGTTATGCGTTATGCGTTATGCGTTATGCGTTATGCGTTATGCGTTATGCGTTATGCGTTATGCGTTATGCGTTATGCGTTATGCGTTATGCGTTATGCGTTATGCGTTATGCGTTATGCGTTATGCGTTATGCGTTATGCGTTATGCGTTATGCGTTATGCGTTATGCGTTATGCGTTATGCGTTATGCGTTATGCGTTATGCGTTATGCGTTATGCGTTATGCGTTATGCGTTATGCGTTATGCGTTATGCGTTATGCGTTATGCGTTATGCGTTATGCGTTATGCGTTATGCGTTATGCGTTATGCCTTATGCGTTATGCGTTATGCGTTATGCGTTATGCGTTATGCGTTATGCGTTATGCGCCATGCGTTATCCGTTATGCGTTATCCGTTATGCGTTACGCGTTATGCGTTATGCGTTATGCGTTATGCGTTATGCGTTATGCGTTATGCGTTATGCGTTATGCGTTATGCGTTATGCGTTATGCGTTATGCGTTATGCGTTATGCGTTATGCGTTAAGCGTTATACGTTATGCGTTATGCGTTATGCATTATGCGTTATGCGTTATCCGTTATGCGTTATGCGTTATGCGTTATGCGTTATGCGATATGCGTCATGCGTTAAGCGTTATGCGTTATGCATTATGCGTTATCCGTTATGCGTTATGCGTTATGCGTAATGCGTTATGAGTAATGTGTCATGCGTTATGCGTTATGCGTTATGCGTTATGCGTTATGCGTTACGCGTTATGCGTTACGCGTTATGCGTTATGCGTTATGCGTTATGCGTTATGCGTTATGCGTTATGCGTTATGCGTTATGCGTTATGCGTTATGCGTTATGCGTTATGCGTTATGCGTTATGCGTTATGCGTTACGCGTTACGCGTTACGCGTTACGCGTTACGCGTTACGCGTTATGCGTTATGCGTTATGCGTTATGCGTTATGCGTTATGCGTTATGTGTTATGCGTTATGCGTTAAGCGTTATACGTTATGCATTATGCGTTATGTGTTATGCGTTATGCGTTATGTGTTATGCGTTGTGCTTTACGGGTTATGCGATATGCGTTATGCGTTATGACTTTTTCATTGAACGTTATGCGTTATGCGATATGCGTTATGCGTTATGCGTTATGCGTTATGCGTTATGCGTTATGCGTTATGCGTTATGCGTTATGCGTTATGCGTCATGCGTCATGCGTTATGCGTTATGCGTTATGCGTTATGCGTTATGCGTTATGCGTTATGCGTTATGCGTTATGCGTTATGCGTTATGCGTTATGCGTTATGCGTTATGCGTTATCCGTTACGCGTTATCCGTTATGCGTTAGGCGTTATGCGTTATGCGTTATGCGTTATGCGTTATGCGTTATGCGTTATGCGTTATGCGTTATGCGTTATGCGTTATGCGTTATGCCTTATGCGTTATGCGTTATGCGTTATGCGTTATGCGTTATGCCTTATGCGTTATGCGTTATGCGTTATGCGTTATGCGTTATGCGTTATGCGTTATGCGTTATGCGCCATGCGTTATCCGTTAGGCGTTATCCGTTATGCGTTACGCGTTATGCGTTATGCGTTATGCGTTATGCGTTATGCGTTATGCGTTATGCGTTATGCGTTATGCGTTATGCGTTATGCGTTATGCGTTATGCGTTACGCGTTACGCGTTACGCGTTACGCGTTATGCGTTATGCGTTATGCGTTATGCGTTACGCGTTACGCGTTACGCGTTACGCGTTATGCGTTATGCGTTATGCGTTATGCGTTATGCGTTATGCGTTATGCGTTATGCGTTATGCGTTATGCGTTATGCGTTATGCGTTATGCGTTATGCGTTATGCGTTATGCGTTATGCGTTATGCGTTATGCGTTATGCGTTATGCGTTATGCGTTATGCGTTATGCGTTATGCGTTATGCGTTATGAGTTATGCGTTATGCGTTATGCGTTATGCGTTATGCGTTATGCGTTATGCGTTATGCGTTATGCGTTATGCGTTATGCGTTATGCGTTATGCGTTATGCGTTATGCGTTATGCGTTATGCGTTATGCGTTATGCCTTATGCGTTATGCGTTATGCGTTATGCGTTATGCGTTATGCGTTATGCGTTATGCGTTATGCGCCATGCGTTATCCGTTATGCGTTATCCGTTATGCGTTACGCGTTATGCGTTATGCGTTATGCGTTATGCGTTATGCGTTATGCGTTATGCGTTATGCGTTATGCGTTATGCGTTATGCGTTATGCGTTATGCGTTATGCGTTATGCGTTATGCGTTATGCGTTATGCGTTATGCGTTATGCGTTAGGCGTTATGCGTTACGCGTTACGCGTTACGCGTTATGCGTTATGCGTTATGCGTTACGCGTTACGCGTTACGCGTTACGCGTTACGCGTTATGCGTTATGCGTTATGCGTTATGCGTTATGCGTTATGCGTTATGCGTTATGCGTTATGCGTTATGCGTTATGCGTTATGCGTTATGCGTTATGCGTTATGCGTTATGCGTTATGCGTTATGCGTTATGCGTTATGCGTTATGCGTTATGCGTTATGCGTTATGCGTTATGCGTTATGCGTTATGCGTTATGCGTTATGCGTTATGCGTTATGCGTTATGCGTTATGCCTTATGCGTTATGCGTTATGCGTTATGCGTTATGCGTTATGCGTTATGCGTTATGCGTTATGCGTTATGCGTTATGCGTTATGCGTTATGCGTTATGCGTTATGCGTTATGCGTTATGCGTTATGCGTTATGCGTTATGCGTTATGCGTTATGCGTTATGCGTTATGCGTTATGCGTTATGCGTTATGCCTTATGCGTTATGCGTTATGCGTTATGCGTTATGCGTTATGCGTTATGCGTTATGCGTTATGCGCCATGCGTTATCCGTTATGCGTTATCCGTTATGCGTTACGCGTTATGCGTTATGCGTTATGCGTTATGCGTTATGCGTTATGCGTTATGCGTTATGCGTTATGCGTTATGCGTTATGCGTTATGCGTTATGCGTTATGCGTTATGCGTTATGCGTTATGCGTTATGCGTTATGCGTTATGCGTTATGCGTTATGCGTTATGCGTTATGCGTTATGCGTTATGCGTTATGCGTTATGCGTTATGCGTTATGCGTTATGCGTTATGCGTTATGCGTTATGCGTTATGCGTTATGCGTTATGCGTTATGCGTTATGCGTTATGCGTTACGCGTTACGCGTTACGCGTTATGCGTTATGCGTTATGCGTTACGCGTTACGCGTTACGCGTTACGCGTTACGCGTTATGCGTTATGCGTTATGCGTTATGCGTTATGCGTTATGCGTTATGCGTTATGCGTTATGCGTTATGCGTTATGCGTTATGCGTTATGCGTTATGCGTTACGCGTTACGCGTTACGCGTTATGCGTTATGCGTTATGCGTTACGCGTTACGCGTTACGCGTTACGCGTTACGCGTTATGCGTTATGCGTTATGCGTTATGCGTTATGCGTTATGCGTTATGCGTTATGCGTTATGCGTTATGCGTTATGCGTTATGCGTTATGCGTTATGCGTTATGCGTTATGCGTTATGCGTTATGCCTTATGCGTTATGCGTTATGCGTTATGCGTTATGCGTTATGCGTTATGCGTTATGCGTTATGCGTTATGCGTTATGCGTTATGCGTTATGCGTTATGCCTTATGCGTTATGCGTTATGCGTTATGCGTTATGCGTTATGCGCCATGCGTTATCCGTTATGCGTTATCCGTTATGCGTTACGCGTTATGCGTTATGCGTTATGCGTTATGCGTTATGCGTTATGCGTTATGCGTTATGCGTTATGCGTTATGCGTTATGCGTTATGCGTTATGCGTTATGCGTTATGCGTTATGCGTTATGCGTTATGCGTTATGCGTTATGCGTTATGCGTTATGCGTTATGCGTTATGCGTTATGCGTTATGCGTTATGCGTTATGCGTTATGCGTTATGCGTTATGCGTTATGCGTTATGCGTTATGCGTTATGCGTTATGCGTTATGCGTTATGCGTTATGCGTTATGCGTTATGCGTTATGCGTTATGCGTTATGCGTTATGCGTTATGCGTTATGCGTTATGCGTTATGCGTTATGCGTTATGCGTTATGCGTTATGCGTTATGCGATATGCGTTATTCGTTATGCGTAATGCGTTATGCGTCATGCGTTATGCGTTATGCGTTCTGCGTTATGCGTCATGCGTCATGCGTTATGCGTTCTGCGTTATGCGTTATGCGTTATGCGTTATGCGTTATGCGTTATGCGTTATGCGTTATGCGTTATGCGTTATGCGTTATGCGTTATGCGTTATGCGTTATGCGTTATGCGTTATGCGTTATGCGTTATGCGTTATGCGTTATGCGTTATGCGTTATGCGTTATGCGTTATGCGTTATGCGTTATGCGTTATGCGTTATGCGTTATGCGTTATGCGTTATGCGTTATGCGTTATGCGTTATGCGTTATGCGTTATGCGTTATGCGTTATGCGTTATGCGTTATGCGTTATGCGTTATGCGTTATGCGTTATGCGTTATGCGTTATGCGTTATGCGTTATGCGTTATGCGTTATGCGTTATGCGTTATGCGTTAAGCGTTATACGTTATGCGTTATGCGTTATGCATTATGCGTTATGCGTTATCCGTTATGCGTTATGCGTTATGCGTTATGCGTTATGCGATATGCGTCATGCGTTAAGCGTTATGCGTTATGCATTATGCGTTATCCGTTATGCGTTATGCGTTATGCGTAATGCGTTATGAGTAATGTGTCATGCGTTATGCGTTATGCGTTATGCGTTATGCGTTATGCGTTACGCGTTATGCGTTACGCGTTATGCGTTATGCGTTATGCGTTATGCGTTATGCGTTATGCGTTATGCGTTATGCGTTATGCGTTATGCGTTATGCGTTATGCGTTATGCGTTATGCGTTATGCGTTACGCGTTACGCGTTACGCGTTATGCGTTATGCGTTATGCGTTATGCGTTATGCGTTATGCGTTATGTGTTATGCGTTATGCGTTAAGCGTTATACGTTATGCATTATGCGTTATGTGTTATGCGTTATGCGTTATGTGTTATGCGTTGTGCTTTACGGGTTATGCGATATGCGTTATGCGTTATGACTTTTTCATTGAACGTTATGCGTTATGCGATATGCGTTATGCGTTATGCGTTATGCGTTATGCGTTATGCGTTATGCGTTATGCGTTATGCGTTATGCGTTATGCGTTATGCGTCATGCGTCATGCGTTATGCGTTATGCGTTATGCGTTATGCGTTATGCGTTATGCGTTATGCGTTATGCGTTATGCGTTATGCGTTATGCGTTATGCGTTATGCGTTATGCGTTATCCGTTACGCGTTATCCGTTATGCGTTAGGCGTTATGCGTTATGCGTTATGCGTTATGCGTTATGCGTTATGCGTTATGCGTTATGCGTTATGCGTTATGCGTTATGCGTTATGCCTTATGCGTTATGCGTTATGCGTTATGCGTTATGCGTTATGCCTTATGCGTTATGCGTTATGCGTTATGCGTTATGCGTTATGCGTTATGCGTTATGCGTTATGCGCCATGCGTTATCCGTTAGGCGTTATCCGTTATGCGTTACGCGTTATGCGTTATGCGTTATGCGTTATGCGTTATGCGTTATGCGTTATGCGTTATGCGTTATGCGTTATGCGTTATGCGTTATGCGTTATGCGTTATGCGTTACGCGTTACGCGTTACGCGTTACGCGTTATGCGTTATGCGTTATGCGTTATGCGTTACGCGTTACGCGTTACGCGTTACGCGTTATGCGTTATGCGTTATGCGTTATGCGTTATGCGTTATGCGTTATGCGTTATGCGTTATGCGTTATGCGTTATGCGTTATGCGTTATGCGTTATGCGTTATGCGTTATGCGTTATGCGTTATGCGTTATGCGTTATGCGTTATGCGTTATGCGTTATGCGTTATGCGTTATGCGTTATGCGTTATGAGTTATGCGTTATGCGTTATGCGTTATGCGTTATGCGTTATGCGTTATGCGTTATGCGTTATGCGTTATGCGTTATGCGTTATGCGTTATGCGTTATGCGTTATGCGTTATGCGTTATGCCTTATGCGTTATGCGTTATGCGTTATGCGTTATGCGTTATGCGTTATGCGTTATGCGTTATGCGTTATGCGCCATGCGTTATCCGTTATGCGTTATCCGTTATGCGTTACGCGTTATGCGTTATGCGTTATGCGTTATGCGTTATGCGTTATGCGTTATGCGTTATGCGTTATGCGTTATGCGTTATGCGTTATGCGTTATGCGTTATGCGTTATGCGTTATGCGTTATGCGTTATGCGTTATGCGTTAGGCGTTATGCGTTACGCGTTACGCGTTACGCGTTATGCGTTATGCGTTATGCGTTACGCGTTACGCGTTACGCGTTACGCGTTACGCGTTACGCGTTACGCGTTATGCGTTATGCGTTATGCGTTATGCGTTATGCGTTATGCGTTATGCGTTATGCGTTATGCGTTATGCGTTATGCGTTATGCGTTATGCGTTATGCGTTATGCGTTATGCGTTATGCGTTATGCGTTATGCGTTATGCGTTATGCGTTATGCGTTATGCGTTATGCGTTATGCGTTATGCGTTATGCGTTATGCGTTATGCGTTATGCGTTATGCGTTATGCGTTATGCGTTATGCGTTATGCGTTATGCGTTATGCGTTATGCGTTATGCGTTATGCGTTATGCGTTATGCGTTATGCGTTATGCGTTATGCGTTATGCGTTATGCGTTATGCGTTATGCGTTATGCGTTATGCGTTATGCGTTATGCGTTATGCGTTATGCGTTATGCGTTATGCGTTATGCGTTATGCGTTATGCGTTATGCGTTATGCGTTATGCGTTATGCGTTATGCGTTATGCGTTATGCGTTATGCCTTATGCGTTATGCGTTATGCGTTATGCGTTATGCGTTATGCGTTATGCGTTATGCGTTATGCGTTATGCGTTATGCGTTATGCGTTATGCGTTATGCGTTATGCGTTATGCGTTATGCGTTATGCGTTATGCGTTATGCGTTATGCGTTATGCGTTATGCGTTATGCGTTATGCCTTATGCGTTATGCGTTATGCGTTATGCGTTATGCGTTATGCGTTATGCGTTATGCGTTATGCGCCATGCGTTATCCGTTATGCGTTATCCGTTATGCGTTACGCGTTATGCGTTATGCGTTATGCGTTATGCGTTATGCGTTATGCGTTATGCGTTATGCGTTATGCGTTATGCGTTATGCGTTATGCGTTATGCGTTATGCGTTATGCGTTATGCGTTATGCGTTATGCGTTATGCGTTATGCGTTATGCGTTATGCGTTATGCGTTATGCGTTATGCGTTATGCGTTATGCGTTATGCGTTATGCGTTATGCGTTATGCGTTATGCGTTATGCGTTATGCGTTATGCGTTATGCGTTATGCGTTATGCGTTATGCGTTATGCGTTATGCGTTATGCGTTATGCGTTATGCGTTATGCGTTATGCGTTACGCGTTACGCGTTACGCGTTATGCGTTATGCGTTATGCGTTACGCGTTACGCGTTACGCGTTACGCGTTACGCGTTATGCGTTATGCGTTATGCGTTATGCGTTATGCGTTATGCGTTATGCGTTATGCGTTATGCGTTATGCGTTATGCGTTATGCGTTACGCGTTACGCGTTACGCGTTATGCGTTATGCGTTATGCGTTACGCGTTACGCGTTACGCGTTACGCGTTACGCGTTATGCGTTATGCGTTATGCGTTATGCGTTATGCGTTATGCGTTATGCGTTATGCGTTATGCGTTATGCGTTATGCGTTATGCGTTATGCGTTATGCGTTATGCGTTATGCGTTATGCGTTATGCGTTATGCCTTATGCGTTATGCGTTATGCGTTATGCGTTATGCGTTATGCGTTATGCGTTATGCGTTATGCGTTATGCGTTATGCGTTATGCGTTATGCGTTATGCGTTATGCGTTATGCGTTATGCGTTATGCGTTATGCGTTATGCGTTATGCGTTATGCCTTATGCGTTATGCGTTATGCGTTATGCGTTATGCGTTATGCGTTATGCGTTATGCGTTATGCGTTATGCGTTATGCGTTATGCGTTATGCGTTATGCGTTATGCGTTATGCGTTATGCGTTATGCGTTATGCGTTATGCGTTATGCGTTATGCGTTATGCGTTATGCGTTATGCGTTACGCGTTACGCGTTACGCGTTATGCGTTATGCGTTATGCGTTACGCGTTACGCGTTACGCGTTATGCGTTATGCGTTATGCGTTATGCGTTATGCGTTATGCGTTATGCGTTATGCGTTATGCGTTATGCGTTATGCGTTATGCGTTATGCGTTATGCGTTATGCGTTATGCGTTATGCGTTATGCGTTATGCGTTATGCGTTATGCGTTATGCGTTATGCCTTATGCGTTATGCGTTATGCGTTATGCGTTATGCGTTATGCGTTATGCGTTATGCGTTATGCGTTATGCGTTATGCGTTATGCGTTATGCGTTATGCGTTATGCGCCATGCGTTATCCGTTAGGCGTTATCCGTTATGCGTTACGCGTTATGCGTTATGCGTTATGCGTTATGCGTTATGCGTTATGCGTTATGCGTTATGCGTTATGCGTTATGCGTTATGCGTTACGCGTTACGCGTTATGCGTTATGCGTTATGCGTTATGCGTTACGCGTTACGCGTTACGCGTTACGCGTTATGCGTTATGCGTTATGCGTTATGCGTTATGCGTTATGCGTTATGCGTTATGCGTTATGCGTTATGCGTTATGCGTTATGCGTTATGCGTTATGCGTTATGCGTTATGCGTTATGCGTTATGCGTTATGCGTTATGCGTTATGCGTTATGCGTTATGCGTTATGCGTTATGCGTTATGCGTTATGCGTTATGCGTTATGCGTTATGCGTTATGCGTTATGCGTTATGCGTTATGCGTTATGCGTTATGCGTTATGCGTTATGCGTTATGCGTTATGCGTTATGCGTTATGCGTTATGCGTTATGCGTTATGCCTTATGCGTTATGCGTTATGCGTTATGCGTTATGCGTTATGCGTTATGCGTTATGCGTTATGCGTTATGCGTTATGCGTTATGCGTTATGCGTTATGCGTTATGCGTTATGCGTTATGCGTTATGCGTTATGCGTTATGCGTTATGCGTTATGCGTTATGCGTTATGCCTTATGCGTTATGCGTTATGCGTTATGCGTTATGCGTTATGCGCCATGCGTTATCCGTTATGCGTTATCCGTTATGCGTTACGCGTTATGCGTTATGCGTTATGCGTTATGCGTTATGCGTTATGCGTTATGCGTTATGCGTTATGCGTTATGCGTTATGCGTTATGCGTTATGCGTTATGCGTTATGCGTTATGCGTTATGCGTTATGCGTTATGCGTTATGCGTTATGCGTTATGCGTTATGCGTTATGCGTTATGCGTTATGCGTTATGCGTTATGCGTTATGCGTTATGCGTTATGCGTTATGCGTTATGCGTTATGCGTTATGCGTTATGCGTTATGCGTTATGCGTTATGCGTTATGCGTTATGCGTTATGCGTTATGCGTTATGCGTTATGCGTTATGCGTTATGCGTTATGCGTTATGCGTTATGCGTTATGCGTTATGCGTTATGCGTTATGCGTTATGCGTTATGCGTTATGCGATATGCGTTATTCGTTATGCGTAATGCGTTATGCGTCATGCGTTATGCGTTATGCGTTCTGCGTTATGCGTCATGCGTCATGCGTTATGCGTTCTGCGTTATGCGTTATGCGTTATGCGTTATGCGTTATGCGTTATGCGTTATGCGTTATGCGTTATGCGTTATGCGTTATGCGTTATGCGTTATGCGTTATGCGTTATGCGTTATGCGTTATGCGTTATGCGTTATGCGTTATGCGTTATGCGTTATGCGTTATGCGTTATGCGTTATGCGTTATGCGTTATGCGTTATGCGTTATGCGTTATGCGTTATGCGTTATGCGTTATGCGTTATGCGTTATGCGTTATGCGTTATGCGTTATGCGTTATGCGTTATGCGTTATGCGTTATGCGTTATGCGTTATGCGTTATGCGTTATGCGTTATGCGTTATGCGTTATGCGTTATGCGTTATGCGTTATGCGTTATGCGTTATGCGTTATGCGTTATGCGTTATGCGTTATGCGTTATGCGTTATGCGATATGCGTTATTCGTTATGCGTAATGCGTTATGCGTCATGCGTTATGCGTTATGCGTTCTGCGTTATGCGTCATGCGTCATGCGTTATGCGTTCTGCGTTATGCGTTATGCGTTATGCGTTATGCGTTATGCGTTATGCGTTATGCGTTATGCGTTATGCGTTATGCGTTATGCGTTATGCGTTATGCGTTATGCGTTATGCGTTATGCGTTATGCGTTATGCGTTATGCGTTATGCGTTATGCGTTATGCGTTATGCGTTATGCGTTATGCGTTATGCGTTATGCGTTATGCGTTATGCGTTATGCGTTATGCGTTATGCGTTATGCGTTATGCGTTATGCGTTATGCGTTATGCGTTATGCGTTATGCGTTATGCGTTATGCGTTATGCGTTATGCGTTATGCGTTATGCGTTATGCGTTATGCGTTATGCGTTATGCGTTATGCGTTATGCGTTATGCGTTATGCGTTATGCGTTATGCGTTATGCGTTATGCGTTATGCGTTATGCGTTATGCGTTATGCGTTATGCGTTATGCGTTATGCCTTATGCGTTATGCGTTATGCGTTATGCGTTATGCGTTATGCGTTATGCGTTATGCGCCATGCGTTATCCGTTATGCGTTATGCGTTATGCGTTATGCGTTAAGCGTTATACGTTATGCGATATGCGTTATGCGTTATGCGTTATGCATTATGCGTTATGCGTTATCCGTTATGCGTTATGCGTTATGCGTTATGCGTTATGCGTTATGCGATATGCGTCATGCGTTAAGCGTTATGCGTTATGCATTATGCGTTATCCGTTATGCGTTATGCGTTATGCGTAATGCGTTATGAGTAATGTGTCATGCGTTATGCGTTATGCGTTATGCGTTATGCGTTATGCGTTATGCGTTATGCGTTATGCGTTATGCGTTATGCGTTATGCGTTATGCGTTATGCATTATGCGTTATGCGTTATCCGTTATGCGTTATGCGTTATGCGTTATGCGTTATGCGATATGCGTCATGCGTTAAGCGTTATGCGATATGCGTTATGCGTTATGCGTTATGCATTATGCGTTATGCGTTATCCGTTATGCGTTATGCGTTATGCGTTATGCGTTATGCGTTATGCGATATGCGTCATGCGTTAAGCGTTATGCGTTATGCATTATGCGTTATCCGTTATGCGTTATGCGTTATGCGTAATGCGTTATGAGTAATGTGTCATGCGTTATGCGTTATGCGTTATGCGTTATGCGTTATGCGTTATGCGTTATGCGTTATGCGTTATGCGTTATGCCTTATGCGTTATGCGTTATGCGTTATGCGTTATGCGTTATGCCTTATGCGTTATGCGTTATGCGTTATGCGTTATGCGTTATGCGTTATGCGTTATGCGTTATGCGCCATGCGTTATCCGTTAGGCGTTATCCGTTATGCGTTACGCGTTATGCGTTATGCGTTATGCGTTATGCGTTATGCGTTATGCGTTATGCGTTATGCGTTATGCGTTATGCGTTATGCGTTATGCGTTATGCGTTATGCGTTATGCGTTACGCGTTACGCGTTACGCGTTACGCGTTATGCGTTATGCGTTATGCGTTACGCGTTACGCGTTACGCGTTACGCGTTATGCGTTATGCGTTATGCGTTATGCGTTCTGCGTTATGCGTTATGCGTTATGCGTTATGCGTTATGCGTTATGCGTTATGCGTTATGCGTTATGCGTTATGCGTTAAGCGTTATACGTTATGCGATATGCGTTATGCGTTATGCGTTATGCATTATGCGTTATGCGTTATCCGTTATGCGTTATGCGTTATGCGTTATGCGTTATGCGTTATGCGATATGCGTCATGCGTTAAGCGTTATGCGTTATGCATTATGCGTTATCCGTTATGCGTTATGCGTTATGCGTAATGCGTTATGAGTAATGTGTCATGCGTTATGCGTTATGCGTTATGCGTTATGCGTTATGCGTTATGCGTTATGCGTTATGCGTTATGCGTTATGCGTTATGCGTTATGCGTTATGCGTTATGCATTATGCGTTATGCGTTATCCGTTATGCGTTATGCGTTATGCGTTATGCGTTATGCGATATGCGTCATGCGTTAAGCGTTATGCGTTATGCGTTATGCGTTATGCGTTATGCGTTATGCGTTATGCGTTATGCGTTATGCGTTATGCGTTATGCGTTATGCGTTATGCGTTATGCGTTATGCGTTATGCGTTACGCGTTACGCGTTACGCGTTACGCGTTACGCGTTATGCGTTATGCGTTATGCGTTATGCGTTATGCGTTATGCGTTATGTGTTATGCGTTATGCGTTAAGCGTTATACGTTATGCATTATGCGTTATGTGTTATGCGTTATGCGTTATGTGTTATGCGTTGTGCTTTACGGGTTATGCGATATGCGTTATGCGTTATGACTTTTTCATTGAACGTTATGCGTTATGCGATATGCGTTATGCGTTATGCGTTATGCGTTATGCGTTATGCGTTATGCGTTATGCGTTATGCGTTATGCGTTATGCGTTATCCGTTACGCGTTATCCGTTATGCGTTAGGCGTTATGCGTTATGCGTTATGCGTTATGCGTTATGCGTTATGCGTTATGCGTTATGCGTTATGCGTTATGCGTTATGCGTTATGCGTTATGCGTTATGCCTTATGCGTTATGCGTTATGCGTTATGCGTTATGCGTTATGCCTTATGCGTTATGCGTTATGCGTTATGCGTTATGCGTTATGCGTTATGCGTTATGCGTTATGCGTTACGCGTTACGCGTTACGCGTTACGCGTTATGCGTTATGCGTTATGCGTTACGCGTTACGCGTTACGCGTTACGCGTTATGCGTTATGCGTTATGCGTTATGCGTTATGCGTTATGCGTTATGCGTTATGCGTTATGCGTTATGCGTTATGCGTTATGCGTTATGCGTTATGCGTTATGCGTTATGCGTTATGCGTTATGCGTTATGCGTTATGCGTTATGCGTTATGCGTTATGCGTTATGCGTTATGCGTTATGCGTTATGCGTTATGCGTTATGCGTTATGCGTTATGCGTTATGCGTTATGCGTTATGCGTTATGCGTTATGCGTTATGCGTTATGCGTTATGCGTTATGCGTTATGCGTTATGCGTTATGCGTTATGCGTTATGCCTTATGCGTTATGCGTTATGCGTTATGCGTTATGCGTTATGCGTTATGCGTTATGCGTTATGCGTTATGCGTTATGCGCCATGCGTTATCCGTTATGCGTTATCCGTTATGCGTTACGCGTTATGCGTTATGCGTTATGCGTTATGCGTTATGCGTTATGCGTTATGCGTTATGCGTTATGCGTTATGCGTTATGCGTTATGCGTTATGCGTTATGCGTTATGCGTTATGCGTTATGCGTTACGCGTTATGCGTTAGGCGTTATGCGTTACGCGTTATGCGTTATGCGTTATGCGTTACGCGTTACGCGTTACGCGTTACGCGTTACGCGTTATGCGTTATGCGTTATGCGTTATGCGTTATGCGTTATGCGTTATGCGTTATGCGTTATGCGTTATGCGTTATGCGTTATGCGTTATGCGTTATGCGTTATGCGTTATGCGTTATGCGTTATGCGTTATGCGTTATGCGTTATGCGTTATGCGTTATGCGTTATGCGTTATGCGTTATGCGTTATGCGTTATGCGTTATGCGTTATGCGTTATGCGTTATGCGTTATGCGTTATGCGTTATGCGTTATGCGTTATGCGTTATGCGTTATGCGTTATGCGTTATGCGTTATGCGTTATGCGTTATGCGTTATGCGTTATGCGTTATGCGTTATGCGTTATGCGTTATGCGTTATGCGTTATGCGTTATGCGTTATGCGTTATGCGTTATGCGTTATGCGTTATGCGTTATGCGTTATGCGTTATGCCTTATGCGTTATGCGTTATGCGTTATGCGTTATGCGTTATGCGTTATGCGTTATGCGTTATGCGTTATGCGTTATGCGTTATGCGTTATGCGTTATGCGTTATGCGTTATGCGTTATGCGTTATGCGTTATGCGTTATGCGTTATGCGTTATGCGTTATGCGTTATGCGTTATGCGTTATGCCTTATGCGTTATGCGTTATGCGTTATGCGTTATGCGTTATGCGTTATGCGTTATGCGTTATGCGTTATGCGCCATGCGTTATCCGTTATGCGTTATCCGTTATGCGTTACGCGTTATGCGTTATGCGTTATGCGTTATGCGTTATGCGTTATGCGTTATGCGTTATGAGTTATGCGTTATGCGTTATGCGTTATGCGTTATGCGTTATGCGTTATGCGTTATGCGTTATGCGTTATGCGTTATGCGTTATGCGTTATGCGTTATGCGTTATGCGTTATGCGTTATGCGTTATGCGTTATGCGTTATGCGTTATGCGTTATGCGTTATGCGTTATGCGTTATGCGTTATGCGTTATGCGTTATGCGTTATGCGTTACGCGTTACGCGTTACGCGTTATGCGTTATGCGTTATGCGTTACGCGTTACGCGTTACGCGTTACGCGTTACGCGTTATGCGTTATGCGTTATGCGTTATGCGTTATGCGTTATGCGTTATGCGTTATGCGTTATGCGTTATGCGTTATGCGTTATGCGTTATGCGTTATGCGTTATGCGTTATGCGTTATGCGTTATGCGTTATGCGTTATGCGTTATGCGTTATGCGTTATGCGTTATGCGTTATGCGTTATGCGTTATGCGTTATGCGTTATGCGTTATGCCTTATGCGTTATGCGTTATGCGTTATGCGTTATGCGTTATGCGTTATGCGTTATGCGTTATGCGTTATGCGCCATGCGTTATCCGTTATGCGTTATCCGTTATGCGTTACGCGTTATGCGTTATGCGTTATGCGTTATGCGTTATGCGTTATGCGTTATGCGTTATGCGTTATGCGTTATGCGTTATGCGTTATGCGTTATGCGTTATGCGTTATGCGTTATGCGTTATGCGTTATGCGTTATGCGTTATGCGTTATGCGTTATGCGTTATGCGTTATGCGTTATGCGTTATGCGTTATGCGTTATGCGTTATGCGTTATGCGTTATGCGTTATGCGTTATGCGTTATGCGTTATGCGTTATGCGTTATGCGTTATGCGTTATGCGTTATGCGTTATGCGTTATGCGTTATGCGTTATGCGTTATGCGTTATGCGTTATGCGTTATGCGTTATGCGTTATGCGTTATGCGTTATGCGTTATGCGTTATGCGTTATGCGTTATGCGTTATGCGTTATGCGTTATGCGTTATGCGTTATGCCTTATGCGTTATGCGTTATGCGTTATGCGTTATGCGTTATGCGTTATGCGTTATGCGTTATGCGTTATGCGTTATGCGTTATGCGTTATGCGTTATGCGTTATGCGTTATGCGTTATGCGTTATGCGTTATGCGTTATGCGTTATGCGTTATGCGTTATGCCTTATGCGTTATGCGTTATGCGTTATGCGTTATGCGTTATGCGTTATGCGTTATGCGTTATGCGTTATGCGTTATGCGTTATGCGTTATGCGTTATGCGTTATGCGTTATGCGTTATGCGTTATGCGTTATGCGTTATGCGTTATGCGTTATGCGTTATGCGTTATGCGTTATGCGTTATGCGTTATGCGTTATGCGTTATGCCTTATGCGTTATGCGTTATGCGTTATGCGTTATGCGTTATGCCTTATGCGTTATGCGTTATGCGTTATGCGTTATGCGTTATGCGTTATGCGTTATGCGTTATGCGTTATGCGTTATGCCTTATGCGTTATGCGTTATGCGTTATGCGTTATGCGTTATGCCTTATGCGTTATGCGTTATGCGTTATGCGTTATGCGTTATGCGTTATGCGTTATGCGCCATGCGTTATCCGTTAGGCGTTATCCGTTATGCGTTACGCGTTATGCGTTATGCGTTATGCGTTATGCGTTATGCGTTATGCGTTATGCGTTATGCGTTATGCGTTATGCGTTATGCGTTATGCGTTATGCGTTATGCGTTATGCGTTATGCGTTACGCGTTACGCGTTACGCGTTACGCGTTACGCGTTATGCGTTATGCGTTATGCGTTACGCGTTACGCGTTACGCGTTACGCGTTATGCGTTATGCGTTATGCGTTATGCGTTATGCGTTATGCGTTATGCGTTATGCGTTAGGCGTTATGCGTTACGCGTTACGCGTTACGCGTTATGCGTTATGCGTTATGCGTTACGCGTTACGCGTTATGCGTTACGCGTTACGCGTTATGCGTTATGCGTTATGCGTTATGCGTTATGCGTTATGCGTTATGCGTTATGCGTTATGCGTTATGCGTTATGCGTTATGCGTTATGCGTTATGCGTTATGCGTTATGCGTTATGCGTTATGCGTTATGCGTTATGCGTTATGCGTTATGCGTTATGCGTTATGCGTTATGCGTTATGCGTTATGCGTTATGCGTTATGCGTTATGCGTTATGCGTTATGCGTTATGCGTTATGCGTTATGCGTTATGCGTTATGCGTTATGCGTTATGCGTTATGCGTTATGCGTTATGCGTTATGCGTTATGCGTTATGCGTTATGCGTTATGCGTTATGCGTTATGCGTTATGCGTTATGCGTTATGCGTTATGCGTTATGCGTTATGCGTTATGCGTTATGCGTTATGCGTTATGCGTTATGCGTTATGCGTTATGCGTTATGCGTTATGCGTTATGCGTTATGCGTTATGCGTTATGCGTTATGCGTTATGCGTTATGCGTTATGCGTTATGCGTTATGCGTTATGCGTTATGCGTTATGCGTTATGCGTTATGCGTTATGCGTTATGCGTTATGCGTTATGCGTTATGCGTTATGCGTTATGCGTTATGCGTTATGCGTTATGCGATATGCGTTATGCGTTATGACTTTTTCATTGAACGTTATGCGTTATGCGATATGCGTTCTGCGTTATGCGTTATGCGTTATGCGTTATGCGTTATGCGTTATGCGTTATGCGTTATGCGTTATGCGTTATGCGTTATGCGTTATGCGTTATGCGTTATGCGTTATGCGATATGCGTTATGCGTTATGACTTTTTCATTGAACGTTATGCGTTATGCGATATGCGTTCTGCGTTATGCGTTATGCGTTATGCGTTATGCGTTATGCGTTATGCGTTATGCGTTATGCGTTATGCGTTATGCGTTATGCGTTATGCGTTATGCGCCATGCGTTATCCGTTATGCGTTATCCGATATGCGTTACGCGTTATGCGTTATGCGTTATGCGTTATGCGTTAAGCGTTATACGTTATGCGATATGCGTTATGCGTTATGTGTTATGCGTTATGCGTTATGCGTTATGCGTTATGCGTTATGCGTTATGCGTTATGCGTTATGCGTTATGCGTTATGCGTTATGCGTTATGCGTTATGCGTTATGCGTTATGCGTTATGCGTTATGCGTTATGCGTTATGCGTTATGCGTTATGCGATATGCGTTATGCGTTATGACTTTTTCATTGAACGTTATGCGTTATGCGATATGCGTTCTGCGTTATGCGTTATGCGTTATGCGTTATGCGTTATGCGTTATGCGTTATGCGTTATGCGTTATGCGTTATGCGTTATGCGTTATGCGTTATGCGTTATGCGATATGCGTTATGCGTTATGACTTTTTCATTGAACGTTATGCGTTATGCGATATGCGTTCTGCGTTATGCGTTATGCGTTATGCGTTATGCGTTATGCGTTATGCGTTATGCGTTATGCGTTATGCGTTATGCGTTATGCGTTATGCGTTATGCGTTATGCGTTATGCGTTATGCGTTATGCGTTATGCGTTATGCGTTATGCGTTATGCGTTATGCGTTATGCGTTATGCGTTATGCGTTATGCGTTATGCGTTATGCGTTATGCGTTATGCGTTATGCGTTATGCGTTATGCGTTATGCGTTATGCGTTATGCGTTATGCGTTATGCGTTATGCGTTATGCGTTATGCGTTATGCGTTATGCGTTATGCGTTATGCGTTATGCGTTATGCGTTATGCGTTATGCTTTATGCGTTATGCGTTATGCGTTATGCGTTATGCGTTATGCGTTATGCGTTATGCGTTATGCGTTATGCGTTATGCGTTATGCGTTATGCGTTATGCGTTATGCGTTATGCGTTATGCGTTATGCGTTATGCGTTATGCGTTATGCGTTATGCGTTATGCGTTATGCGTTATGCGTTATGCCTTATGCCTTATGCGTTATGCGTTATGCGTTATGCGTTATGCGTTATGCGTTATGCGTTATGCGTTATGCGTTATGCGTTATGCGCCATGCGTTATCCGTTATGCGTTATCCGTTATGCGTTACGCGTTATGCGTTATGCGTTATGCGTTATGCGTTATGCGTTATGCGTTATGCGTTAAGCGTTATACGTTATGCGATATGCGTTATGCGTTATGTGTTATGCGTTATGCGTTATGCGTTATGCGTTATGTGTTATGCGTTAAGCGTTATGCGTTATGCGATATGCGTTATTCGTTATGCGTTATGCGTTATGCGTTATGCGTCATGCGTTATGCGTTATGCGTTCTGCGTTATGCGTCATGCGTTATGCGTTATGCGTTCTGCGTTATGCGTTATGCGTTATGCGTTATGCGTTATGCGTTATGCGTTATGCGTTATGCGTTATGCGTTATGCGTTATGCGTTATGCGTTATGCGTTATGCGTTATGCGTTATGCGTTATGCGTTATGCGTTATGCGTTATGCGTTATGCGTTATGCCTTATGCCTTATGCGTTATGCGTTATGCGTTATGCGTTATGCGTTATGCGTTATGCGTTATGCGTTATGCGCCATGCGTTATCCGTTATGCGTTATCCGTTATGCGTTACGCGTTATGCGTTATGCGTTATGCGTTATGCGTTATGCGTTATGCGTTATGCGTTATGCGTTATGCGTTATGCGTTATGCGTTATGCGTTATGCGTTATGCGTTATGCGTTATGCGTTATGCGTTATGCGTTATGCGTTATGCGTTATGCGTTATGCGTTATGCGTTATGCGTTATGCGTTATGCGTTATGCGTTATGCGTTATGCGTTATGCGTTATGCGTTATGCGTTATGCGTTATGCGTTATGCGTTATGCGTTATGCGTTATGCGTTATGCGTTATGCGTTATGCGTTATGCGTTATGCGTTATGCGTTATGCGTTATGCGTTATGCGTTATGCGTTATGCGTTATGCGTTATGCGTTATGCGTTATGCGTTATGCGTTATGCGTTATGCGTTATGCGCCATGCGTTATCCGTTATGCGTTATCCGTTATGCGTTACGCGTTATGCGTTATGCGTTATGCGTTATGCGTTATGCGTTATCCGTTATGCGTTATCCGTTATGCGTTACGCGTTATGCGTTATGCGTTATGCGTTATGCGTTATGCGTTATGCGTTATGCGTTATGCGTTATGCGTTATGCGTTATGCGTTATGCGTTATGCGTTATGCGTTATGCGTTATGCGTTATGCGTTATGCGTTATGCGTTATGCGTTATGCGTTATGCGTCATGCGTTATGCGTTATGCGTTATGCGTTCTGCGTTATGCGTCATGCGTTATGCGTTATGCGTTCTGCGTTATGCGTTATGCGTTATGCGTTATGCGTTATGCGTTATGCGTTATGCGTTATGCGTTATGCGTTATGCGTTATGCGTTATGCGTTATGCGTTATGCGTTATGCGTTATGCGTTATGCGTTATGCCTTATGCGTTATGCGTTATGCGTTATGCGTTATGCGTTATGCGTTATGCGTTATGCGTTATGCGTTATGCGTTATGCGTTATGCGTTATGCGTTATGCGTTATGCGTTATGCGTTATGCGTTATGCGTTATGCGTTATGCGTTATGCGTTATGCGTTATGCGTTATGCGTTATGCTTTATGCGTTATGCGTTATGCGTTATGCGTTATGCGTTATGCGTTATGCGTTATGCGTTATGCGTTATGCGTTATGCGTTATGCGTTATGCGTTATGCGTTATGCGTTATGCGTTATGCGTTATGCGTTATGCGTTATGCGTTATGCGTTATGCGTTATGCGTTATGCCTTATGCCTTATGCGTTATGCGTTATGCGTTATGCGTTATGCGTTATGCGTTATGCGTTATGCGTTATGCGTTATGCGTTATGCGCCATGCGTTATCCGTTATGCGTTATCCGTTATGCGTTACGCGTTATGCGTTATGCGTTATGCGTTATGCGTTATGCGTTAAGCGTTATACGTTATGCGATATGCGTTATGCGTTATGTGTTATGCGTTATGCGTTATGTGTTATGCGTTATGCGTTATGCGTTATGCGTTATGCGTTAAGCGTTATGCGTTGTGCGATATGCGTTATTCGTTATGCGTTATGCGTTATGCGTCATGCGTTATGCGTTATGCGTTCTGCGTTATGCGTCATGCGTTATGCATTATGCGTTCTGCGTTATGCGTTATGCGTTATGCGTTATGCGTTATGCGTTATGCGTTATGCGTTATGCGTTATGCGTTATGCGTTATGCGTTATGCGTTATGCGTTATGCCTTATGCCTTATGCGTTATGCGTTATGCGTTATGCGTTATGCGTTATGCGTTATGCGTTATGCGTTATGCGTTATGCGCCATGCGTTATCCGTTATGCGTTATCCGTTATGCGTTACGCGTTATGCGTTATGCGTTATGCGATATGCGTTATGCGTTATGCGTTATGCGTTATGCGTTATGCGTTATGCGTTATGCGTTATGCGTTATGCGTTATGCGTTATGCGTTATGCGTTATGCGTTATGCGTTATGCGTTATGCGTTATGCGTTATGCGTTATGCGTTATGCGTTATGCGTTATGCGTTATGCGTTATGCGTTATGCGTTATGCGTTATGCGTTATGCGTTATGCGTTATGCGTTATGCGTTATGCGTTATGCGTTATGCGTTATGCGTTATGCGTTATGCGTTATGCGTTATGCGTTATGCGTTATGCGTTATGCGTTATGCGTTATGCGTTATGCGTTATGCGTTATGAGTTATGCGTTATGCGTTATGCGTTATGCGTTATGCGTTATGCGTTATGCGTTATGCGTTATGCGTTATGCGTTATGCGTTATGCGTTATGCGTTATGCGTTATGCGTTATGCGTTATGCGTTATGCGTTATGCGTTACGCGTTACGCGTTATGCGTTATGCGTTATGCGTTATGCGTTATGCGTTATGCGTTATGTGTTATGCGTTATGCGTTAAGCGTTATACGTTATGCGTTATGCGTTATGTGTTATGCGTTATGCGTTATGTGTTATGCGTTGTGCTTTACGGGTTATGCGATATGCGTTATGCGTTATGACTTTTTCATTGAACGTTATGCGTTATGCGATATGCGTTATGCGTTATGCGTTATGCGTTATGCGTTATGCGTTATGCGTTATGCGTTATGCGTTATGCGTTATGCGTTATGCGTTATGCGTTATGCGTTATGCGTTATGCGTTATGCGTTATGCGTTATGCGTTATGCGTTATGCGTTATGCGTTATGCGTTATGCCTTATGCGTTATGCGTTATGCGTTATGCGTTATGCGTTATGCGCCATGCGTTATCCGTTATGCGTTATCCGTTATGCGTTACGCGTTATGCGTTATGCGTTATGCGTTATGCGTTAAGCGTTATACGTTATGCGATATGCGTTATGCGTTATGTGTTATGCGTTATGCGTTATGCGTTATGCGTTATGCGTTATGCGTTATGCGTTATGCGTTATGCGTTATGCGTTATGCGTTATGCGTTATGCGTTATGCGTTATGCGTTATGCGTTATGCGTTATGCGTTATGCGTCATGCGTTATGCGTTATGCGTTCTGCGTTATGCGTCATGCGTTATGCGTTATGCGCCATGCGTTATCCGTTATGCGTTATCCGTTATGCGTTACGCGTTATGCGTTATGCGTTATGCGTTATGCGTTATGCGTTATGCGCCATGCGTTATCCGTTATGCGTTATCCGATATGCGTTACGCGTTATGCGTTATGCGTTATGCGTTATGCGTTAAGCGTTATACGTTATGCGATATGCGTTATGCGTTATGTGTTATGCGTTATGCGTTATGCGATATGCGTTATGCGTTATGCGTTATGCGTTATGCGTTATGCGTTATGCGTTATGCGTTATGCGTTATGCGTTATGCGTTATGCGTTATGCGTTATGCGTTATGCGTTATGCGTTATGCGTTATGCGTTATGCGTTATGCGTTATGCGTTATGCGTTATGCGTTATGCGTTATGCGTTATGCGTTATGCGTTATGCGTTATGCGTTATGCGTTATGCGTTATGCGTTATGCGTTATGCGTTATGCGTTATGCGTTATGCGTTATGCCTTATGCGTTATGCGTTATGCGTTATGCGTTATGCGTTATGCGCCATGCGTTATCCGTTATGCGTTATCCGTTATGCGTTACGCGTTATGCGTTATGCGTTATGCGTTATGCGTTAAGCGTTATACGTTATGCGATATGCGTTATGCGTTATGTGTTATGCGTTATGCGTTATGCGTTATGCGTTATGCGTTATGCGTTATGCGTTATGCGTTATGCGTTATGCGTTATGCGTTATGCGTTATGCGTTATGCGTTATGCGTTATGCGTTATGCGTTATGCGTTATGCGTTATGCGTTATGCGTCATGCGTTATGCGTTATGCGTTCTGCGTTATGCGTCATGCGTTATGCGTTATGCGCCATGCGTTATCCGTTATGCGTTATCCGTTATGCGTTACGCGTTATGCGTTATGCGTTATGCGTTATGCGTTATGCGTTATGCGCCATGCGTTATCCGTTATGCGTTATCCGATATGCGTTACGCGTTATGCGTTATGCGTTATGCGTTATGCGTTAAGCGTTATACGTTATGCGATATGCGTTATGCGTTATGTGTTATGCGTTATGCGTTATGCGTTATGCGTTATGCGTTATGCGTTATGCGTTATGCGTTATGCGTTATGCGTTATGCGTTATGCGTTATGCGTTATGCGTTATGCGTTATGCGTTATGCGTTATGCGTTATGCGTTATGCGTCATGCGTTATGCGTTATGCGTTCTGCGTTATGCGTCATGCGTTATGCGTTATGCGTTCTGCGTTATGCGTTATGCGTTATGCGTTATGCGTTATGCGTTATGCGTTATGCGTTATGCGTTATGCGTTATGCGTTATGCGTTATGCGTTATGCGTTATGCGTTATGCCTTATGCGTTATGCGTTATGCGTTATGCGTTATGCGTTATGCGTTATGCGTTATGCGTTATGCGTTATGCGTTATGCGTTATGCGTTATGCGTTATGCGTTATGCGTTATGCGTTATGCGTTATGCGTTATGCGTTATGCGTTATGCGTTATGCTTTATGCGTTATGCGTTATGCGTTATGCGTTATGCGTTATGCGTTATGCGTTATGCGTTATGCGTTATGCGTTATGCGTTATGCGTTATGCGTTATGCGTTATGCGTTATGCGTTATGCGTTATGCGTTATGCGTTATGCGTTATGCGTTATGCGTTATGCGTTATGCGTTATGCGTTATGCGTTATGCGTTATGCGTTATGCGTTATGCGTTATGCGTTATGCCTTATGCCTTATGCGTTATGCGTTATGCGTTATGCGTTATGCGTTATGCGTTATGCGTTATGCGTTATGCGTTATGCGTTATGCGCCATGCGTTATCCGTTATGCGTTATCCGTTATGCGTTACGCGTTATGCGTTATGCGTTATGCGTTATGCGTTAAGCGTTATACGTTATGCGATATGCGTTATGCGTTATGTGTTATGCGTTATGCGTTATGCGTTATGCGTTATGTGTTATGCGTTATGCGTTATGCGTTATGCGTTATGCGTTAAGCGTTATGCGTTGTGCGATATGCGTTATTCGTTATGCGTTATGCGTTATGCGTCATGCGTTATGCGTTATGCGTTCTGCGTTATGCGTCATGCGTTATGCGTTATGCGTTCTGCGTTATGCGTTATGCGTTATGCGTTATGCGTTATGCGTTATGCGTTATGCGTTATGCGTTATGCGTTATGCGTTATGCGTTATGCGTTATGCGTTATGCGTTATGCGTTATGCGTTATGCCTTATGCCTTATGCGTTATGCGTTATGCGTTATGCGTTATGCGTTATGCGTTATGCGTTATGCGTTATGCGTTATGCGTTATGCGTTATGCGCCATGCGTTATCCGTTATGCGTTATCCGTTATGCGTTACGCGTTATGCGTTATGCGTTATGCGTTATGCGTTATGCGTTATGCGTTATGCGTTATGCGTTATGCGTTATGCGTTATGCGTTATGCGTTATGCGTTATGCGTTATGCGTTATGCGTTATGCGTTATGCGTTATGCGTTATGCGTTATGCGTTATGCGTTATGCGTTATGCGTTATGCGTTATGCGTTATGCGTTATGCGTTATGCGTTATGCGTTATGCGTTATGCGTTATGCGTTATGCGTTATGCGTTATGCGTTATGCGTTATGCGTTATGCGTTATGCGTTATGCGTTATGCGTTATGCGTTATGCGTTATGCGTTATGCGTTATGCGTTATGCGTTATGCGTTATGCGTTATGCGTTATGCGTTATGCGTTATGCGTTATGCGTTATGCGTTATGCGTTATGCGTTATGCGTTATGCGTTATGCGTTATGCGTTATGCGTTATGCGTTATGCGTTATGCGTTATGCGTTATGCGTTATGCGTTATGCGTTATGCGTTATGCGTTATGCGTTATGCGTTATGCGTTATGTGTTATGCGTTATGCGTTATGCTTTATGCGTTATGCGTTATGCGTTATGCGTTATGCGTTATGCGTTATGCGTTATGCGTTATGCGTTATGCGTTATGCGTTATGCGTTATGCGTTATGCGTTATGCGTTATGCGTTATGCGTTATGCGTTATGCGTTATGCGTTATGCGTTATGCGTTATGCGTTATGCGTTATGCGTTATGCGTTATGCGTTATGCCTTATGCCTTATGCGTTATGCGTTATGCGTTATGCGTTATGCGTTATGCGTTATGCGTTATGCGTTATGCGTTATGCGTTATGCGTTATGCGTTATGCGCCATGCGTTATCCGTTATGCGTTATCCGTTATGCGTTACGCGTTATGCGTTATGCGTTATGCGTTATGCGTTAAGCGTTATACGTTATGCGATATGCGTTATGCGTTATGTGTTATGCGTTATGCGTTATGCGTTATGCGTTATGTGTTATGCGTTATGCGTTATGCGTTATGCGTTATGCGTTAAGCGTTATGCGTTGTGCGATATGCGTTATTCGTTATGCGTTATGCGTTATGCGTCATGCGTTATGCGTTATGCGTTCTGCGTTATGCGTCATGCGTTATGCGTTATGCGTTCTGCGTTATGCGTTATGCGTTATGCGTTATGCGTTATGCGTTATGCGTTATGCGTTATGCGTTATGCGTTATGCGTTATGCGTTATGCGTTATGCGTTATGCGTTATGCGTTATGCGTTATGCCTTATGCCTTATGCGTTATGCGTTATGCGTTATGCGTTATGCGTTATGCGTTATGCGTTATGCGTTATGCGTTATGCGCCATGCGTTATCCGTTATGCGTTATCCGTTATGCGTTACGCGTTATGCGTTATGCGTTATGCGTTATGCGTTATGCGTTATGCGTTATGCGTTATGCGTTATGCGTTATGCGTTATGCGTTATGCGTTATGCGTTATGCGTTATGCGTTATGCGTTATGCGTTATGCGTTATGCGTTATGCGTTATGCGTTATGCGTTATGCGTTATGCGTTATGCGTTATGCGTTATGCGTTATGCGTTATGCGTTATGCGTTATGCGTTATGCGTTATGCGTTATGCGTTATGCGTTATGCGTTATGCGTTATGCGTTATGCGTTATGCGTTATGCGTTATGCGTTATGCGTTATGCGTTATGCGTTATGCGTTATGCGTTATGCGTTATGCGTTATGCGTTATGCGTTATGCGTTATGCGTTATGCGTTATGCGTTATGCGTTATGCGTTATGCGTTATGCGTTATGCGTTATGCGTTATGCGTTATGCGTTATGCGTTATGCGTTATGCGTTATGCGTTATGCGTTATGCGTTATGCGTTATGCGTTATGCGTTATGCGTTATGCGTTATGCGTTATGCGTTATGCGTTATGCGTTATGCGTTATGCGTTACGCGTTACGCGTTACGCGTTATGCGTTATGCGTTATGCGTTATGCGTTATGCGTTATGTGTTATGCGTTATACGTTAAGCGTTATACGTTATGCGTTATGCGTTATGTGTTATGCGTTATGCGTTATGTGTTATGCGTTGTGCTTTACGGGTTATGCGATATGCGTTATGCGTTATGACTTTTTCATTGAACGTTATGCGTTATGCGATATGCGTTATGCGTTATGCGTTATGCGTTATGCGTTATGCGTTATGCGTTATGCGTTATGCGTTATGCGTTATGCGTTATGCGTTATGCGTTATGCGTTATGCGTTATGCGTTATGCGTTATGCGTTATGCGTTATGCGTTATGCGTTATGCGTTATGCGTTATGCGTTATGCGTTATGCGTTATGCGTTATGCGTTATGCGTTATGCGTTATGCGTTATGCGTTATGCGTTATGCGTTATGCGTTATGCGTTATGCGTTATGCGTTATGCGTTATGCGTTATGCGTTATGCGTTATGCGTTATGCGTTATGCGTTATGCGTTATGCGTTATGCGTTATGCGTTATGCGTTATGCGTTATGCGTTATGCGTTATGCGTTATGCGTTATGCGTTATGCGTTATGCGTTATGCGTTATGCGTTATGCGTTATGCGTTATGCGTTATGCGTTACGCGTTACGCGTTACGCGTTACGCGTTATGCGTTATGCGTTATGCTTTATGCGTTATGCGTTATGCGTTATGCGTTATGCGTTATGCGTTATGCGTTATGCGTTATGCGTTATGCGTTATGCGTTATGCGTTATGCGTTATGCGTTATGCGTTATGCGTTATGCGTTATGCGTTATGCGTTATGCGTTATGCGTTATGCGTTATGCGTTATGCGTTATGCCTTATGCCTTATGCGTTATGCGTTATGCGTTATGCGTTATGCGTTATGCGTTATGCGTTATGCGTTATGCGTTATGCGTTATGCGCCATGCGTTATCCGTTATGCGTTATCCGTTATGCGTTACGCGTTATGCGTTATGCGTTATGCGTTATGCGTTATGCGTTATGCGTTATGCGTTATGCGTTATGCGTTATGCGTTATGCGTTATGCGTTATGCGTTATGCGTTATGCGTTATGCGTTATGCGTTATGCGTTATGCGTTACGCGTTACGCGTTACGCGTTATGCGTTATGCGTTATGCGTTATGCGTTATGTGTTATGCGTTATACGTTAAGCGTTATACGTTATGCGTTATGCGTTATGTGTTATGCGTTATGCGTTATGTGTTATGCGTTGTGCTTTACGGGTTATGCGATATGCGTTATGCGTTATGACTTTTTCATTGAACGTTATGCGTTATGCGATATGCGTTATGCGTTATGCGTTATGCGTTATGCGTTATGCGTTATGCGTTATGCGTTATGCGTTATGCGTTATGCGTTATGCGTTATGCGTTATGCGTTATGCGTTATGCGTTATGCGTTATGCGTTATGCGTTATGCGTTATGCGTTATGCGTTATGCGTTATGCGTTATGCGTTATGCCTTATGCGTTATGCGTTATGCGTTATGCGTTATGCGTTATGCGTTATGCGCCATGCGTTATCCGTTATGCGTTATCCGTTATGCGTTACGCGTTATGCGTTATGCGTTATGCGTTATGCGTTAAGCGTTATACGTTATGCGATATACGTTATGCGTTATGTGTTATGCGTTATGCGTTATGCGTTATGCGTTATGCGTTATGCGTAATGCGTTATGCGTTATGCGTTATGCGTTATGCGTTATGCGTTATGCGTTATGCGTTATGCGTTATGCGTTATGCGTTATGCGTTATGCGTTATGCGTTATGCGTTATGCGTTATGCGTTATGCGTTATGCGTTATGCGTTATGCGTTATGCGTTATGCGTTATGCGTTATGCGTTATGCGTTATGCGTTATGCGTTATGCGTTATGCGTTATGCGTTATGCGTTATGCGTTATGCGTTATGCGTTATGCGTTATGCGTTATGCGTTATGCGTTACGCGTTACGCGTTACGCGTTACGCGTTATGCGTTATGCGTTATGCGTTATGCTTTATGCGTTATGCGTTATGCGTTATGCGTTATGCGTTATGCGTTATGCGTTATGCGTTATGCGTTATGCGTTATGCGTTATGCGTTATGCGTTATGCGTTATGCGTTATGCGT
Organism: Lasioglossum baleicum; assembly: GCF_051020765.1. Classification (NCBI taxonomy): domain Eukaryota; kingdom Metazoa; phylum Arthropoda; class Insecta; order Hymenoptera; family Halictidae; genus Lasioglossum; species Lasioglossum baleicum. Next base: position 382,677 of record NW_027469153.1, on the reverse strand, counting down.
TATGCGTTATGCGTTATGCGTTATGCGTTATGCGTTATGCGTTATGCGTTATGCGTTATGCCTTATGCCTTATGCGTTATGCGTTATGCGTTATGCGTTATGCGTTATGCGTTATGCGTTATGCGTTATGCGTTATGCGTTATGCGCCATGCGTTATCCGTTATGCGTTATCCGTTATGCGTTACGCGTTATGCGTTATGCGTTATGCGTTATGCGTTATGCGTTAAGCGTTATACGTTATGCGATATGCGTTATGCGTTATGTGTTATGCGTTATGCGTTATGCGTTATGCGTTATGCGTTATGCGTTATGTGTTATGCGTTATGCGTTATGCGTTATGCGTTATGCGTTAAGCGTTATGCGTTATGCGATATGCGATATGCGTTATTCGTTATGCGTTATGCGTTATGCGTCATGCGTTATGCGTTATGCGTTATGCGTTATGCCTTATGCGTTATGCGTTATGCGTTATGCGTTATGCGTTATGCGTTATGCGCCATGCGTTATCCGTTATGCGTTATCCGTTATGCGTTACGCGTTATGCGTTATGCGTTATGCGTTATGCGTTAAGCGTTATACGTTATGCGATATACGTTATGCGTTATGTGTTATGCGTTATGCGTTATGCGTTATGCGTTATGCGTTATGCGTAATGCGTTATGCGTTATGCGTTATGCGTTATGCGTTATGCGTTATGCGTTATGCGTTATGCGTTATGCGTTATGCGTTATGCGTTATGCGTTATGCGTTATGCGTTATGCGTTATGCGTTATGCGTTATGCGTTATGCGTTATGCGTTATGCGTTATGCGTTATGCGTTATGCGTTATGCGTTATGCGTTATGCGTTATGCGTTATGCGTTATGCGTTATGCGTTATGCGTTATGCGTTATGCGTTATGCGTTATGCGTTATGCGTTATGCGTTATGCGTTACGCGTTACGCGTTACGCGTTACGCGTTATGCGTTATGCGTTATGCGTTATGCTTTATGCGTTATGCGTTATGCGTTATGCGTTATGCGTTATGCGTTATGCGTTATGCGTTATGCGTTATGCGTTATGCGTTATGCGTTATGCGTTATGCGTTATGCGTTATGCGTTATGCGTTATGCGTTATGCGTTATGCGTTATGCGTTATGCGTTATGCGTTATGCGTTATGCGTTATGCGTTATGCCTTATGCCTTATGCGTTATGCGTTATGCGTTATGCGTTATGCGTTATGCGTTATGCGTTATGCGTTATGCGTTATGCGTTATGCGTTATGCGCCATGCGTTATCCGTTATGCGTTATCCGTTATGCGTTACGCGTTATGCGTTATGCGTTATGCGTTATGCGTTATGCGTTAAGCGTTATACGTTATGCGATATGCGTTATGCGTTATGTGTTATGCGTTATGCGTTATGCGTTATGCGTTATGCGTTATGCGTTATGTGTTATGCGTTATGCGTTATGCGTTATGCGTTATGCGTTAAGCGTTATGCGTTATGCGATATGCGATATGCGTTATTCGTTATGCGTTATGCGTTATGCGTCATGCGTTATGCGTTATGCGTTCTGCGTTATGCGTCATGCGTTATGCGTTATGCGTTCTGCGTTATGCGTTATGCGTTATGCGTTATGCGTTATGCGTTATGCGTTATGCGTTATGCGTTATGCGTTATGCGTTATGCGTTATGCGTTATGCGTTATGCGTTATGCGTTATGCGTTATGCGTTATGCGTTATGCGTTATGCGTTATGCGTTATGCGTTATGCGTTATGCGTTATGCGTTATGCGTTATGCGTTATGCGTTATGCGTTATGCGTTATGCGTTATGCGTTATGCGTTATGCGTTATGCGTTATGCGTTATGCGTTATGCGTTATGCGTTATGCGTTATGCGTTATGCGTTATGCGTTATGCGTTATGCGTTATGCGTTATGCGTTATGCGTTATGCGTTATGCGTTATGCGTTATGCGTTATGCGTTATGCGTTATGCGTTATGCGTTATGCGTTATGCGTTATGCGTTATGCGTTATGCGTTATGCGTTATGCGTTATGCGTTATGCGTTATGCGTTATGCGTTATGCGTTATGCGTTATGCGTTACGCGTTATGCGTTATGCGTTATGCGTTATGCGTTATGCGTTATGCGTTATGCGTTATGCGTTATGCGTTACGCGTTACGCGTTATGCGTTATGCGTTATGCGTTATGCGTTATGCGTTATGCGTTATGTGTTATGCGTTATGCGTTAAGCGTTATACGTTATGCGTTATGCGTTATGTGTTATGCGTTATGCGTTATGTGTTATGCGTTGTGCTTTACGGGTTATGCGATATGCGTTATGCGTTATGACTTTTTCATTGAACGTTATGCGTTATGCGATATGCGTTATGCGTTATGCGTTATGCGTTATGCGTTATGCGTTATGCGTTATGCGTTATGCGTTATGCGTTATGCGTTATGCGTTATGCGTTATGCGTTATGCGTTATGCGTTATGCGTTATGCGTTATGCGTTATGCGTTATGCGTTATGCGTTATGCGTTATGCGTTATGCGTTATGCGTTATGCGTTATGCCTTATGCGTTATGCGTTATGCGTTATGCGTTATGCGTTATGCGTTATGCGCCATGCGTTATCCGTTATGCGTTATCCGTTATGCGTTACGCGTTATGCGTTATGCGTTATGCGTTATGCGTTAAGCGTTATACGTTATGCGATATGCGTTATGCGTTATGTGTTATGCGTTATGCGTTATGCGTTATGCGTTATGCGTTATGCGTTATGCGTTATGCGTTATGCGTTATGCGTTATGCGTTATGCGTTATGCGTTATGCGTTATGCGTTATGCGTTATGCGTTATGTGTTATGCGTTATGCGTTATGCGTTATGCGTTATGCGATATGCGTCATGCGTTAAGCGTTATGCGTTATGCATTATGCGTTATCCGTTATGCGTTATGCGTTATGTGTTATGCGTTGTGCTTTACGGGTTATGCGATATGCGTTATGCGTTATGACTTTTTCATTGAACGTTATGCGTTATGCGATATGCGTTATGCGTTATGCGTTATGCGTTATGCGTTATGCGTTATGCGTTATGCGTTATGCGTTATGCGTTATGCGTTATGCGTTATGCGTTATGCGTTATGCGTTATGCGTTATGCGTTATGCGTTATGCGTTATGCGTTATTCGTTATGCGTTATGCGTTATGCGTTATGCGTTATGCGTTATGCGTTATGCGATGTGCGTTATGCGTTATGCGTTATGCGTTATGCGTTATGCGTTATGCGTTATGCGTTATGCGTTATGCGTTATGCGTTATGCGTTATGCGTTATGCGTTATGCGTTAAGCATTATGACTTTTTCATTGAGCGTTATGCGTTATGACTTTTCCATTGAGCGTTATGCGTTATTCGTTATGGGTTATGCGTTATGCGTTATGGGTTATGCGTTATGCGTTATGCGTTATGCGTTATGCGTTATGCGTTATGCGATATGCGTTATGCGTTATGCGTTATGCGTTATGCGTTATGCGTTATGCGTTACGCGTTATGCGTTATGCGTTATGCGTTATGCGTTATGCGTTATGCGTTATGCGTTATGCGTTATGCGTTATGCGTTATGCGTTATGCGTTATGCGTTATGCGTTATGCGTTATGCGTTATGCGTTATGCGTTAAGCGTTATGCGTTATGCGTTACGCGTTACGCGTTATGCGTTATGCGTTATGCGTTATGCGTTATGCGTTATGCGTTATGCGTTATGCGTTATGTGTTATGCGTTATGCGTTAAGCGTTATACGTTATGCGTTATGCGTTATGTGTTATGCGTTATGCGTTATGTGTTATGCGTTGTGCTTTACGGGTTATGCGATATGCGTTATGCGTTATGACTTTTTCATTGAACGTTATGCGTTATGCGATATGCGTTATGCGTTATGCGTTATGCGTTATGCGTTATGCGTTATGCGTTATGCGTTATGCGTTATGCGTTATGCGTTACGCGTTATGCGTTACGCGTTATGCGTTATGCGTTATGCGTTATGCGTTATTCGTTATGCGTTATGCGTTATGCGTTATGCGTTATGCGTTATGCGTTATGCGTTATGCGATATGCGTTATGCGTTATGCGTTATGCGTTATGCGTTACGCGTTATGCGTTACGCGTTATGCGTTATGCGTTATGCGTTATGCGTTATGCGTTATGCGTTATTCGTTATGCGTTATGCGTTATGCGTTATGCGTTATGCGTTATGCGTTATGCGTTATGCGTTATGCGTTATGCGTTATGTGTTATGCGTTATGCGTTAAGCGTTATACGTTATGCGTTATGCGTTATGTGTTATGCGTTATGCGTTATGTGTTATGCGTTGTGCTTTACGGGTTATGCGATATGCGTTATGCGTTATGACTTTTTCATTGAACGTTATGCGTTATGCGATATGCGTTATGCGTTATGCGTTATGCGTTATGCGTTATGCGTTATGCGTTATGCGTTATGCGTTATGCGTTATGCGTTACGCGTTATGCGTTACGCGTTATGCGTTATGCGTTATGCGTTATGCGTTATTCGTTATGCGTTATGCGTTATGCGTTATGCGTTATGCGTTATGCGTTATGCGTTATGCGATATGCGTTATGCGTTATGCGTTATGCGTTATGCGTTACGCGTTATGCGTTACGCGTTATGCGTTATGCGTTATGCGTTATGCGTTATGCGTTATGCGTTATTCGTTATGCGTTATGCGTTATGCGTTATGCGTTATGCGTTATGCGTTATGCGTTATGCGTTATGCGATGTGCGTTATGCGTTATGCGTTATGCGTTATGCGTTATGCGTTATGCGTTATGCGTTATGCGTTATGCGTTATGCGTTATGCGTTAAGCATTATGACTTTTTCATTGAGCGTTATGCGTTATGACTTTTCCATTGAGCGTTATGCGTTATTCGTTATGGGTTATGCGTTATGCGTTATGGGTTATGCGTTATGCGTTATGCGTTATGCGTTATGCGTTATGCATTATGCGTTATGCGTTATGCGTTATGCGTTATGCGTTATGCGTTATGCGTTATGCGTTATGCGTTATGCGTTATGCGTTATGCGTTATCCGTTACGCGTTACGCGTTAGGCGTTATGCGTTATGCGTTATGCGTTATGCGTTATGCGTTATGCGTTATGCGTTATGCGTTATGCATTATGCGTTATGCGTTATGCGTTATGCGTTATGCGTTATGCGTTATGCGTTATGCGATATGCGTCATGCGTTAAGCGTTATGCGTTATGCATTATGCGTTATCCGTTATGCGTTATGCGTTATGCGTAATGCGTTATGAGTAATGTGTCATGCGTTATGCGTTATGCGTTATGCGTTATGCGTTATGCGTTACGCGTTATGCGTTATGCGTTATGCGTTATGCGTTATGCGTTATGCGTTATGCGTTATGCGTTATGCGTTAAGCGTTATGCGTTACGCGTTACGCGTTACGCGTTACGCGTTATGCGTTATGCGTTATGCGTTATGCGTTATGCGTTATGCGTTATGTGTTATGCGTTATGCGTTAAGCGTTATACGTTATGCATTATGCGTTATGTGTTATGCGTTATGCGTTATGTGTTATGCGTTGTGCTTTACGGGTTATGCGATATGCGTTATGCGTTATGACTTTTTCATTGAACGTTATGCGTTATGCGATATGCGTTATGCGTTATGCGTTATGCGTTATGCGTTATGCGTTATGCGTTATGCGTTATGCGTTATGCGTTATGCGTTATGCGTTATGCGTCATGCGTCATGCGTTATGCGTTATGCGTTATGCGTTATGCGTTATGCGTTATGCGTTATGCGTTATGCGTTATGCGTTATGCGTTATGCGTTATGCGTTATGCGTTATGCGTTATGCGTTATGCGTTATGCGTTATGCGTTATGCGTTATGCGTTATGCGTTACGCGTTATGCGTTATGCGTTATGCGTTATTCGTTATGCGTTATGCGTTATGCGTTATGCGTTATGCGTTATGCGTTATGCGTTATGCGATATGCGTTATGCGTTATGCGTTACGCGTTATGCGTTATGCGTTACGCGTTATGCGTTATGCGTTATGCGTTATGCGTTATGCGTTATGCGTTATTCGTTATGCGTTATGCGTTATGCGTTATGCGTTATGCGTTATGGGATGTGCGTTATGCGTTATGCGTTATGCGTTATGCGTTATGCGTTATGCGTTATGCGTTATGCGTTATGCGTTATGCGTTATGCGTTATGCGTTATGCGTTAAGCATTATGACTTTTTCATTGAGCGTTATGCGTTATGACTTTTCCATTGAGCGTTATGCGTTATTCGTTATGGGTTATGCGTTATGCGTTATGGGTTATGCGTTATGCGTTATGCGTTATGCGTTATGCGTTATGCATTATGCGTTATGCGTTATCCGTTATGCGTTATGCGTTATGCGTTATGCGTTATGCGATATGCGTCATGCGTTAAGCGTTATGCGTTATGCATTATGCGTTATCCGTTATGCGTTATGCGTTATGCGTAATGCGTTATGAGTAATGTGTCATGCGTTATGCGTTATGCGTTATGCGTTATGCGTTATGCGTTACGCGTTATGCGTTATGCGTTATGCGTTATGCGTTATGCGTTATGCGTTATGCGTTATGCGTTATGCGTTATGCGTTATGCGTTATGCGTTACGCGTTACGCGTTACGCGTTACGCGTTACGCGTTACGCGTTATGCGTTATGCGTTATGCGTTATGCGTTATGCGTTATGCGTTATGTGTTATGCGTTATGCGTTAAGCGTTATACGTTATGCATTATGCGTTATGTGTTATGCGTTATGCGTTATGTGTTATGCGTTGTGCTTTACGGGTTATGCGATATGCGTTATGCGTTATGACTTTTTCATTGAACGTTATGCGTTATGCGATATGCGTTATGCGTTATGCGTTATGCGTTATGCGTTATGCGTTATGCGTTATGCGTTATGCGTTATGCGTTATGCGTTATGCGTCATGCGTCATGCGTTATGCGTTATGCGTTATGCGTTATGCGTTATGCGTTATGCGTTATGCGTTATGCGTTATGCGTTATGCGTTATGCGTTATGCGTTATGCGTTATGCGTTATGCGTTATGCGTTATGCGTTATGCGTTATGCGTTATGCGTTATGCGTTATGCGTTATGCGTTATGCGTTATGCGTTATGCGTTATGCGTTATGCGTTATGCGTTATGCGTTATGCGTTATGCGTTATGCGTTATGCGTTATGCGTTATGCGTTATGCCTTATGCGTTATGCGTTATGCGTTATGCGTTATGCGTTATGCGTTATGCGTTATGCGTTATGCGTTATGCGTTATGCCTTATGCGTTATGCGTTATGCGTTATGCGTTATGCGTTATGCGTTATGCGTTATGCGTCATGCGTTATCCGTTATGCGTTATCCGTTATGCGTTACGCGTTATGCGTTATGCGTTATGCGTTATGCGTTATGCGTTATGCGTTATGCGTTATGCGTTATGCGTTATGCGTTATGCGTTATGCGTTATGCGTTATGCGTTAAGCGTTATACTTTATGCGATATGCGTTATGCGTTATGCGTTATGCGTTATGCGTTATGCGTTATGCGTTATGCGTTATGCGTTATGCGTTATGCGTTATGCGTTATGCGTTATGCGTTATGCGTTATGCGTTATGCGTTATGCGTTATGCGTTATGCGTTATGCGTTATGCGTTATGCGTTATGCGTTATGCGTTATGCGTTATGCGTTATGCGTTATGCGTTATGCGTTATGCGTTATGCGTTATGCGTTATGCGTTATGCGTTATGCGTTATTATTTATGCGTTATGCGTTATGCGTTATGCGTTATGCGTTATGCGTTATGCGTTATGCGTTATGCGTTATGCGTTATGCGTTATGCGTTATGCGTTATGCGTTATGCGTTATGCGTTATGCGTTATGCGTTATGCGTTATGCGTTATGCGTTATGCGTTATGCGTTATGCGTTATGCGTTATGCGTTATGCGTTATGCGTTATGCGTTATGCGTTATGCGTTATGCGTTATGCGTTATGCGCCACGCGTTATCCGTTATGCGTTATCCGTTATGCGTTACGCGTTATGCGTTATGCGTTATGCGTTATGCGTTATGCGTTATGCGTTATGCGTTATGCGTTATGCGTTATGCGTTATGCGTTATGCGTTATGCGTTATGCGTTATGCGTTATGCGTTAAGCGTTATGCGTTATGCGTTATGCGTTATGCGTTATGCGTTATGCGTTATGCGTTATGCGTTATGCGTTATGCGTTGTGCGTTATGCGTTATGCGTTATGCGTTATGCGTTATGCGTTATGCGTTATGCGTTATGCTTTATGCGTTATGCGTTATGCGTTATGCGTTATGCGTTATGCGTTATGCGTTATGCGTTATGCGTTATGCGTTATGCGTTATGCGTTATGCGTTATGCGTTATGCGTTATGCGTTATGCGTTATGCGTTATGCGTTATGCGTTATGCGTTATGCGTTATGCGTTATGCGTTATGCGTTATGCGTTATGCGTTATGCGTTATGCGTTATGCGTTATGCGTTATGCGTTATGCGTTATGCGTTATGCGTTATGCGTTATGCGTTATGCGTTATGCGTTATGCGTTATGCGTTATGCGTTATGCGTTATGCGTTATGCGTTATGCGTTATGCGTTATGCGTTATGCGTTATGCGTTATGCGTTATGCGTTATGCGTTATGCGTTATGCGTTATGCGTTATGCGTTAAGCGTTATGCGTTATGCGTTATGCGTTATGCGTTATGCGTTATGCGTTATGCGTTATGCGTTATGCGTTATGCGTTATGCGTTATGCGTTATGCGTTATACGTTATGCGATATGCGTTATGCGTTATGTGTTATGCGTTATGCGTTATGCGTTATGCGTTATGTGTTATGCGTTAAGCGTTATGCGTTATGCGATATGCGTTATTCGTTATGCGTTATGCGTTATGCGTTATGCGTCATGCGTTATGCGTTATGCGTTCTGCGTTATGCGTCATGCGTTATGCGTTATGCGTTCTGCGTTATGCGTTATGCGTTATGCGTTATGCGTTATGCGTTATGCGTTATGCGTTATGCGTTATGCGTTATGCGTTATGCGTTATGCGTTATGCGTTATGCGTTATGCGTTATGCGTTATGCGTTATGCGTTATGCGTTATGCGTTATGCGTTATGCGTTATGCGTTATGCGTTATGCGTTATGCGTTATGCGTTATGCGTTATGCGTTATGCGTTATGCGTTATGCGTTATGCGTTATGCGTTATGCGTTATGCGTTATGCGTTATGCGTTATGCGTTATGCGTTATGCGTTATGCGTTATGCGTTATGCGTTATGCGTTATGCGTTATGCGTTATGCGTTATGCGTTATGCGTTATGCGTTATGCGTTATGCGTTATGCGTTATGCGTTATGCGTTATGCGTTATGCGTTATGCGTTATGCGTTATGCGTTATGCGTTATGCGTTATGCGTTATGCGTTACGCGTTACGCGTTATGCGTTATGCGTTATGCGTTATGCGTTATGCGTTATGTGTTATGCGTTATGCGTTAAGCGTTATACGTTATGCGTTATGCGTTATGTGTTATGCGTTATGCGTTATGTGTTATGCGTTGTGCTTTACGGGTTATGCGATATGCGTTATGCGTTATGACTTTTTCATTGAACGTTATGCGTTATGCGATATGCGTTATGCGTTATGCGTTATGCGTTATGCGTTATGCGTTATGCGTTATGCGTTATGCGTTATGCGTTATGCGTTATGCGTTGTGCTTTACGGGTTATGCGATATGCGTTATGCGTTATGACTTTTTCATTGAACGTTATGCGTTATGCGATATGCGTTATGCGTTATGCGTTATGCGTTATGCGTTATGCGTTATGCGTTATGCGTTATGCGTTATGCGTTATGCGTTATGCGTTATGTGTTATGCGTTATGCGTTATGCGTTATGCGTTATGCGTTATGCGTTATGCGTTATGCGTTATGCGTTATGCGTTATGCGTCATGCGTTATGCGTTATGCGTTCTGCGTTATGCGTCATGCGTTATGCGTTATGCGTTATGCGTTATGCGTTATGCGTTATGCGTTATGCGTTATGCATTATGCGTTATGCGTTATGCGTTATGCGTTATGCGTTATGCGTTATGCGTTATGCGTTATGCGTTATGCGTTATGCGTTATGCGTTATGCGTTATGCGTTATGCGTTATGCGTTATGCGTTATGCGTTATGCGTTATGCGTTATGCGTTATGCGTTATGCGTTATGCGTTATGCGTTATGCGTTATGCGTTATGCGTTATGCGTTATGCGTTATGCGTTATGCGTTATGCGTTATGCGTTATGCGTTATGCGTTATGCGTTATGCGTTATGCGTTATGCGTTATGCGTTATGCGTTATGCGTTATGCGTTATGCGTTATGCGTTATGCGTTATGCGTTATGCGTTACGCGTTACGCGTTATGCGTTATGCGCTATGCGTTATGCGTTATGCGTTATGTGTTATGCGTTATGCGTTAAGCGTTATACGTTATGCGTTATGCGTTATGTGTTATGCGTTATGCGTTATGTGTTATGCGTTGTGCTTTACAGGTTATGCGATATGCGTTATGCGTTATGACTTTTTCATTGAACGTTATGCGTTATGCGATATGCGTTATGCGTTATGCGTTATGCGTTATGCGTTATGCGTTATGCGTTATGCGTTATGCGTTATGCGTTATGCGTTATGCGTTATGCGTTATGCGTTATGCGTTATGCGTTATGCGTTATGCGTTATGCGTTATGCGTTATGCGTTATGCGTTATGCGTTATGCGTTATGCGTTATGCGTTATGCGTTATGCGTTATGCGTTATGCGTTATGCGTTATGCGTTATGCGTTATGCGTTATGCGTTATGCGTTATGCGTTATGCGTTATGCGTTATGCGTTATGCGTTATGCGTTATGCGTTATGCGTTATGCGTTATGCGTTATGCGTTATGCGTTATGCGTTATGCGTTATGCGTTATGCGTTATGCGTTATGCGTTATGCGTTATGCGTTATGCTTTATGCGTTATGCGTTATGCGTTATGCGTTATGCGTTATGCGTTATGCGTTATGCGTTATGCGTTATGCGTTATGCGTTATGCGTTATGCGTTATGCGTTATGCGTTATGCGTTATGCGTTATGCGTTATGCGTTATGCGTTATGCGTTATGCGTTATGCGTTATGCGTTATGCCTTATGCCTTATGCGTTATGCGTTATGCGTTATGCGTTATGCGTTATGCGTTATGCGTTATGCGTTATGCGTTATGCGTTATGCGTTATGCGCCATGCGTTATCCGTTATGCGTTATCCGTTATGCGTTACGCGTTATGCGTTATGCGTTATGCGTTATGCGTTATGCGTTAAGCGTTATACGTTATGCGATATGCGTTATGCGTTATGTGTTATGCGTTATGCGTTATGCGTTATGCGTTATGTGTTATGCGTTAAGCGTTATGCGTTATGCGATATGCGTTATTCGTTATGCGTTATGCGTTATGCGTTATGCGTTATGCGTTATGCGTTATGCGTTATGCGTTATGCGTTATGCGTTATGCGTTATGCGTTATGCGTTATGCGTTATGCGTTATGCGTTATGCGTTATGCGTTATGCGTTATGCGTTATGCGTTATGCGTTATGCGTTATGCGTTATGCGTTATGCGTTATGCGTTATGCGTTATGCGTTATGCGTTATGCGTTATGCGTTATGCGTTATGCGTTATGCGTTATGCGTTATGCGTTATGCGTTATGCGTTATGCGTTATGCGTTATGCGTTATGCGTTATGCGTTACGCGTTACGCGTTATGCGTTATGCGTTATGCGTTATGCGTTATGCGTTATGTGTTATGCGTTATGCGTTAAGCGTTATACGTTATGCGTTATGCGTTATGTGTTATGCGTTATGCGTTATGTGTTATGCGTTGTGCTTTACGGGTTATGCGATATGCGTTATGCGTTATGACTTTTTCATTGAACGTTATGCGTTATGCGATATGCGTTATGCGTTATGCGTTATGCGTTATGCGTTATGCGTTATGCGTTATGCGTTATGCGTTATGCGTTATGCGTTATGCGTTATGCGTTATGCGTTATGCGTTATGCGTTATGCGTTATGCGTTATGCGTTATGCGTTATGCGTTATGCGTTATGCGTTATGCGTCATGCGTTATGCGTCATGCGTTCTGCGTTATGCGTCATGCGTTATGCGTTATGCGTTATGCGTTATGCGTTATGCGTTATGCGTTATGCGTTATGCGTTATGCGTTATGCGTTATGCGTTATGCGTTATGCGTTATGCGTTATGCGTTATGCGTTATGCGTTATGCGTTATGCGTTATGCGTTATGCGTTATGCGTTATGCGTTATGCGTTATGCGTTATGCGTTATGCGTTATGCGTTATGCGTTATGCGTTATGCGTTATGCGTTATGCGTTATGCGTTATGCGTTATGCGTTATGCGTTATGCGTTATGCGTTATGCGTTATGCGTTATGCGTTATGCGTTATGCGTTATGCGTTATGCGTTATGCGTTATGCGTTATGCGTTATGCGTTATGCGTTATGCGTTATGCGTTATGCGTTATGCGTTATGCGTTATGCGTTATGCGTTATGCGTTATGCGTTATGCGTTATGCTTTATGCGTTATGCGTTATGCGTTATGCGTTATGCGTTATGCGTTATGCGTTATGCGTTATGCGTTATGCGTTATGCGTTATGCGTTATGCGTTATGCGTTATGCGTTATGCGTTATGCGTTATGCGTTATGCGTTATGCGTTATGCGTTATGCGTTATGCGTTATGCGTTATGCGTTATGCGTTATGCGTTATGCGTTATGCGTTATGCGTTATGCGTTATGCGTTATGCGTTATGCGTTATGCGTTATGCGTTATGCGCCATGCGTTATCCGTTATGCGTTATCCGTTATGCGTTACGCGTTATGCGTTATGCGTTATGCGTTATGCGTTATGCGTTAAGCGTTATACGTTATGCGATATGCGTTATGCGTTATGTGTTATGCGTTATGCGTTATGCGTTATGTGTTATGCGTTAAGCGTTATGCGTTATGCGATATGCGTTATTCGTTATGCGTTATGCGTTATGCGTTATGCGTCATGCGTTATGCGTTATGCGTTCTGCGTTATGCGTCATGCGTTATGCGTTATGCGTTCTGCGTTATGCGTTATGCGTTATGCGTTATGCGTTATGCGTTATGCGTTATGCGTTATGCGTTATGCGTTATGCGTTATGCGTTATGCGTTATGCGTTATGCGTTATGCGTTATGCGTTATGCGTTATGCGTTATGCGTTATGCGTTATGCGTTATGCGTTATGCGTTATGCGTTATGCGTTATGCGTTATGCGTTATGCGTTATGCGTTATGCGTTATGCGTTATGCGTTATGCGTTATGCGTTATGCGTTATGCGTTATGCGTTATGCGTTATGCGTTATGCGTTATGCGTTATGCGTTATGCGTTATGCGTTACGCGTTACGCGTTATGCGTTATGCGTTATGCGTTATGCGTTATGCGTTATGTGTTATGCGTTATGCGTTAAGCGTTATACGTTATGCGTTATGCGTTATGTGTTATGCGTTATGCGTTATGTGTTATGCGTTGTGCTTTACGGGTTATGCGATATGCGTTATGCGTTATGACTTTTTCATTGAACGTTATGCGTTATGCGATATGCGTTATGCGTTATGTGTTATGCGTTGTGCTTTACAGGTTATGCGATATGCGTTATGCGTTATGACTTTTTCATTGAACGTTATGCGTTATGCGATATGCGTTATGCGTTATGCGTTATGCGTTATGCGTTATGCGTTATGCGTTATGCGTTATGCGTTATGCGTTATGCGTTATGCGTTATGCGTTATGCGTTATGCGTTATGCGTTATGCGTTATGCGTTATGCGTTATGCGTTATGCGTTATGCGTTATGCGTTATGCGTTATGCGTTATGCGTTATGCGTTATGCGTTATGCGTTATGCGTTATGCGTTATGCGTTATGCGTTATGCGTTATGCGTTATGCGTTATGCGTTATGCGTTATGCGTTATGCGTTATGCGTTATGCGTTATGCGTTATGCGTTATGCGTTATGCGTTATGCGTTATGCGTTATGCGTTATGCGTTATGCGTTATGCGTTATGCGTTATGCGTTATGCGTTATGCGTTATGCGTTATGCGTTATGCTTTATGCGTTATGCGTTATGCGTTATGCGTTATGCGTTATGCGTTATGCGTTATGCGTTATGCGTTATGCGTTATGCGTTATGCGTTATGCGTTATGCGTTATGCGTTATGCGTTATGCGTTATGCGTTATGCGTTATGCGTTATGCGTTATGCGTTATGCGTTATGCGTTATGCGTTATGCCTTATGCCTTATGCGTTATGCGTTATGCGTTATGCGTTATGCGTTATGCGTTATGCGTTATGCGTTATGCGTTATGCGTTATGCGTTATGCGTTATGCGCCATGCGTTATCCGTTATGCGTTATCCGTTATGCGTTACGCGTTATGCGTTATGCGTTATGCGTTATGCGTTATGCGTTATGCGTTATGCGTTATGCGTTATGCGTTATGCGTTATGCGTTATGCGTTATGCGTTGTGCGTTATGCGTTATGCGTTATGCGTTATGCGTTATGCGTTATGCGTTATGCGTTATGCTTTATGCGTTATGCGTTATGCGTTATGCGTTATGCGTTATGCGTTATGCGTTATGCGTTATGCGTTATGCGTTATGCGTTATGCGTTATGCGTTATGCGTTATGCGTTATGCGTTATGCGTTATGCGTTATGCGTTATGCGTTATGCGTTATGCGTTATGCGTTATGCGTTATGCGTTATGCGTTATGCGTTATGCGTTATGCGTTATGCGTTATGCGTTATGCGTTATGCGTTATGCGTTATGCGTTATGCGTTATGCGTTATGCGTTATGCGTTATGCGTTATGCGTTATGCGTTATGCGTTATGCGTTATGCGTTATGCGTTATGCGTTATGCGTTATGCGTTATGCGTTATGCGTTATGCGTTATGCGTTATGCGTTATGCGTTATGCGTTATGCGTTATGCGTTATGCGTTAAGCGTTATGCGTTATGCGTTATGCGTTATGCGTTATGCGTTATGCGTTATGCGTTATGCGTTATGCGTTATGCGTTATGCGTTATGCGTTATGCGTTATACGTTATGCGATATGCGTTATGCGTTATGTGTTATGCGTTATGCGTTATGCGTTATGCGTTATGTGTTATGCGTTAAGCGTTATGCGTTATGCGATATGCGTTATTCGTTATGCGTTATGCGTTATGCGTTATGCGTCATGCGTTATGCGTTATGCGTTCTGCGTTATGCGTCATGCGTTATGCGTTATGCGTTCTGCGTTATGCGTTATGCGTTATGCGTTATGCGTTATGCGTTATGCGTTATGCGTTATGCGTTATGCGTTATGCGTTATGCGTTATGCGTTATGCGTTATGCGTTATGCGTTATGCGTTATGCGTTATGCGTTATGCGTTATGCGTTATGCGTTATGCGTTATGCGTTATGCGTTATGCGTTATGCGTTATGCGTTATGCGTTATGCGTTATGCGTTATGCGTTATGCGTTATGCGTTATGCGTTATGCGTTATGCGTTATGCGTTATGCGTTATGCGTTATGCGTTATGCGTTATGCGTTATGCGTTATGCGTTATGCGTTATGCGTTATGCGTTATGCGTTATGCGTTATGCGTTATGCGTTATGCGTTATGCGTTATGCGTTATGCGTTATGCGTTATGCGTTATGCGTTATGCGTTATGCGTTATGCGTTATGCGTTATGCGTTACGCGTTACGCGTTATGCGTTATGCGTTATGCGTTATGCGTTATGCGTTATGTGTTATGCGTTATGCGTTAAGCGTTATACGTTATGCGTTATGCGTTATGTGTTATGCGTTATGCGTTATGTGTTATGCGTTGTGCTTTACGGGTTATGCGATATGCGTTATGCGTTATGACTTTTTCATTGAACGTTATGCGTTATGCGATATGCGTTATGCGTTATGCGTTATGCGTTATGCGTTATGCGTTATGCGTTATGCGTTATGCGTTATGCGTTATGCGTTATGCGTTGTGCTTTACGGGTTATGCGATATGCGTTATGCGTTATGACTTTTTCATTGAACGTTATGCGTTATGCGATATGCGTTATGCGTTATGCGTTATGCGTTATGCGTTATGCGTTATGCGTTATGCGTTATGCGTTATGCGTTATGCGTTATGCGTTATGTGTTATGCGTTATGCGTTATGCGTTATGCGTTATGCGTTATGCGTTATGCGTTATGCGTTATGCGTTATGCGTTATGCGTCATGCGTTATGCGTTATGCGTTCTGCGTTATGCGTCATGCGTTATGCGTTATGCGTTATGCGTTATGCGTTATGCGTTATGCGTTATGCGTTATGCATTATGCGTTATGCGTTATGCGTTATGCGTTATGCGTTATGCGTTATGCGTTATGCGTTATGCGTTATGCGTTATGCGTTATGCGTTATGCGTTATGCGTTATGCGTTATGCGTTATGCGTTATGCGTTATGCGTTATGCGTTATGCGTTATGCGTTATGCGTTATGCGTTATGCGTTATGCGTTATGCGTTATGCGTTATGCGTTATGCGTTATGCGTTATGCGTTATGCGTTATGCGTTATGCGTTATGCGTTATGCGTTATGCGTTATGCGTTATGCGTTATGCGTTATGCGTTATGCGTTATGCGTTATGCGTTATGCGTTATGCGTTATGCGTTACGCGTTACGCGTTATGCGTTATGCGCTATGCGTTATGCGTTATGCGTTATGTGTTATGCGTTATGCGTTAAGCGTTATACGTTATGCGTTATGCGTTATGTGTTATGCGTTATGCGTTATGTGTTATGCGTTGTGCTTTACAGGTTATGCGATATGCGTTATGCGTTATGACTTTTTCATTGAACGTTATGCGTTATGCGATATGCGTTATGCGTTATGCGTTATGCGTTATGCGTTATGCGTTATGCGTTATGCGTTATGCGTTATGCGTTATGCGTTATGCGTTATGCGTTATGCGTTATGCGTTATGCGTTATGCGTTATGCGTTATGCGTTATGCGTTATGCGTTATGCGTTATGCGTTATGCGTTATGCGTTATGCGTTATGCGTTATGCGTTATGCGTTATGCGTTATGCGTTATGCGTTATGCGTTATGCGTTATGCGTTATGCGTTATGCGTTATGCGTTATGCGTTATGCGTTATGCGTTATGCGTTATGCGTTATGCGTTATGCGTTATGCGTTATGCGTTATGCGTTATGCGTTATGCGTTATGCGTTATGCGTTATGCGTTATGCGTTATGCGTTATGCGTTATGCGTTATGCGTTATGCGTTATGCGTTATGCGTTATGCGTTATGCGTTATGCTTTATGCGTTATGCGTTATGCGTTATGCGTTATGCGTTATGCGTTATGCGTTATGCGTTATGCGTTATGCGTTATGCGTTATGCGTTATGCGTTATGCGTTATGCGTTATGCGTTATGCGTTATGCGTTATGCGTTATGCGTTATGCGTTATGCGTTATGCGTTATGCGTTATGCGTTATGCCTTATGCCTTATGCGTTATGCGTTATGCGTTATGCGTTATGCGTTATGCGTTATGCGTTATGCGTTATGCGTTATGCGTTATGCGTTATGCGCCATGCGTTATCCGTTATGCGTTATCCGTTATGCGTTACGCGTTATGCGTTATGCGTTATGCGTTATGCGTTATGCGTTAAGCGTTATACGTTATGCGATATGCGTTATGCGTTATGTGTTATGCGTTATGCGTTATGCGTTATGCGTTATGTGTTATGCGTTAAGCGTTATGCGTTATGCGATATGCGTTATTCGTTATGCGTTATGCGTTATGCGTTATGCGTTATGCGTTATGCGTTATGCGTTATGCGTTATGCGTTATGCGTTATGCGTTATGCGTTATGCGTTATGCGTTATGCGTTATGCGTTATGCGTTATGCGTTATGCGTTATGCGTTATGCGTTATGCGTTATGCGTTATGCGTTATGCGTTATGCGTTATGCGTTATGCGTTATGCGTTATGCGTTATGCGTTATGCGTTATGCGTTATGCGTTATGCGTTATGCGTTATGCGTTATGCGTTATGCGTTATGCGTTATGCGTTATGCGTTATGCGTTATGCGTTATGCGTTACGCGTTACGCGTTATGCGTTATGCGTTATGCGTTATGCGTTATGCGTTATGTGTTATGCGTTATGCGTTAAGCGTTATACGTTATGCGTTATGCGTTATGTGTTATGCGTTATGCGTTATGTGTTATGCGTTGTGCTTTACGGGTTATGCGATATGCGTTATGCGTTATGACTTTTTCATTGAACGTTATGCGTTATGCGATATGCGTTATGCGTTATGCGTTATGCGTTATGCGTTATGCGTTATGCGTTATGCGTTATGCGTTATGCGTTATGCGTTATGCGTTATGCGTTATGCGTTATGCGTTATGCGTTATGCGTTATGCGTTATGCGTTATGCGTTATGCGTTATGCGTTATGCGTTATGCGTTATGCGTTATGCGTTATGCGTCATGCGTTATGCGTTATGCGTTCTGCGTTATGCGTCATGCGTTATGCGTTATGCGTTATGCGTTATGCGTTATGCGTTATGCGTTATGCGTTATGCGTTATGCGTTATGCGTTATGCGTTATGCGTTATGCGTTATGCGTTATGCGTTATGCGTTATGCGTTATGCGTTATGCGTTATGCGTTATGCGTTATGCGTTATGCGTTATGCGTTATGCGTTATGCGTTATGCGTTATGCGTTATGCGTTATGCGTTATGCGTTATGCGTTATGCGTTATGCGTTATGCGTTATGCGTTATGCGTTATGCGTTATGCGTTATGCGTTATGCGTTATGCGTTATGCGTTATGCGTTATGCGTTATGCGTTATGCGTTATGCGTTATGCGTTATGCGTTATGCGTTATGCGTTATGCGTTATGCGTTATGCGTTATGCGTTATGCGTTATGCGTTATGCGTTATGCGTTATGCTTTATGCGTTATGCGTTATGCGTTATGCGTTATGCGTTATGCGTTATGCGTTATGCGTTATGCGTTATGCGTTATGCGTTATGCGTTATGCGTTATGCGTTATGCGTTATGCGTTATGCGTTATGCGTTATGCGTTATGCGTTATGCGTTATGCGTTATGCGTTATGCGTTATGCGTTATGCGTTATGCGTTATGCGTTATGCGTTATGCGTTATGCGTTATGCGTTATGCGTTATGCGTTATGCGTTATGCGTTATGCGCCATGCGTTATCCGTTATGCGTTATCCGTTATGCGTTACGCGTTATGCGTTATGCGTTATGCGTTATGCGTTATGCGTTAAGCGTTATACGTTATGCGATATGCGTTATGCGTTATGTGTTATGCGTTATGCGTTATGCGTTATGTGTTATGCGTTAAGCGTTATGCGTTATGCGATATGCGTTATTCGTTATGCGTTATGCGTTATGCGTTATGCGTCATGCGTTATGCGTTATGCGTTCTGCGTTATGCGTCATGCGTTATGCGTTATGCGTTCTGCGTTATGCGTTATGCGTTATGCGTTATGCGTTATGCGTTATGCGTTATGCGTTATGCGTTATGCGTTATGCGTTATGCGTTATGCGTTATGCGTTATGCGTTATGCGTTATGCGTTATGCGTTATGCGTTATGCGTTATGCGTTATGCGTTATGCGTTATGCGTTATGCGTTATGCGTTATGCGTTATGCGTTATGCGTTATGCGTTATGCGTTATGCGTTATGCGTTATGCGTTATGCGTTATGCGTTATGCGTTATGCGTTATGCGTTATGCGTTATGCGTTATGCGTTATGCGTTATGCGTTATGCGTTATGCGTTATGCGTTACGCGTTACGCGTTATGCGTTATGCGTTATGCGTTATGCGTTATGCGTTATGTGTTATGCGTTATGCGTTAAGCGTTATACGTTATGCGTTATGCGTTATGTGTTATGCGTTATGCGTTATGTGTTATGCGTTGTGCTTTACGGGTTATGCGATATGCGTTATGCGTTATGACTTTTTCATTGAACGTTATGCGTTATGCGATATGCGTTATGCGTTATGCGTTATGCGTTATGCGTTATGCGTTATGCGTTATGCGTTATGCGTTATGCGTTATGCGTTATGCGTTATGCGTTATGCGTTATGCGTTATGCGTTATGCGTTATGCCTTATGCCTTATGCGTTATGCGTTATGCGTTATGCGTTATGCGTTATGCGTTATGCGTTATGCGTTATGCGTTATGCGTTATGCGTTATGCGCCATGCGTTATCCGTTATGCGTTATCCGTTATGCGTTACGCGTTATGCGTTATGCGTTATGCGTTATGCGTTATGCGTTAAGCGTTATACGTTATGCGATATGCGTTATGCGTTATGTGTTATGCGTTATGCGTTATGCGTTATGCGTTATGTGTTATGCGTTAAGCGTTATGCGTTATGCGATATGCGTTATTCGTTATGCGTTATGCGTTATGCGTTATGCGTCATGCGTTATGCGTTATGCGTTCTGCGTTATGCGTCATGCGTTATGCGTTATGCGTTCTGCGTTATGCGTTATGCGTTATGCGTTATGCGTTATGCGTTATGCGTTATGCGTTATGCGTTATGCGTTATGCGCCATGCGTTATCCGTTATGCGTTATCCGTTATGCGTTACGCGTTATGCGTTATGTGTTATGCGTTGTGCTTTACGGGTTATGCGATATGCGTTATGCGTTATGACTTTTTCATTGAACGTTATGCGTTATGCGATATGCGTTATGCGTTATGCGTTATGCGTTATGCGTTATGCGTTATGCGTTATGCGTTATGCGTTATGCGTTATGCGTTATGCGTTATGCGTTATGCGTTATGCGTTATGCGTTATGCGTTATGCGTTATGCGTTATGCGTTATGCGTTATGCGTTATGCGTTATGCGTTATGCGTTATGCGTTATGCGTTATGCGTCATGCGTTATGCGTTATGCGTTCTGCGTTATGCGTCATGCGTTATGCGTTATGCGTTATGCGTTATGCGTTATGCGTTATGCGTTATGCGTTATGCGTTATGCGTTATGCGTTATGCGTTATGCGTTATGCGTTATGCGTTATGCGTTATGCGTTATGCGTTATGCGTTATGCGTTATGCGTTATGCGTTATGCGTTATGCGTTATGCGTTATGCGTTATGCGTTATGCGTTATGCGTTATGCGTTATGCGTTATGCGTTATGCGTTATGCGTTATGCGTTATGCGTTATGCGTTATGCGTTATGCGTTATGCGTTATGCGTTATGCGTTATGCGTTATGCGTTATGCGTTATGCGTTATGCGTAATGCGTTATGCGTTATGCGTTATGCGTTATGCGTTATGCGTTATGCGTTATGCGTTATGCCTTATGCCTTATGCGTTATGCGTTATGCGTTATGCGTTATGCGTTATGCGTTATGCGTTATGCGTTATGCGTTATGCGTTATGCGTTATGCGTTATGCGCCATGCGTTATCCGTTATGCGTTATCCGTTATGCGTTACGCGTTATGCGTTATGCGTTATGCGTTATGCGTTATGCGTTATGCGTTAAGCGTTATACGTTATGCGATATGCGTTATGCGTTATGTGTTATGCGTTATGCGTTATGCGTTATGCGTTATGTGTTATGCGTTAAGCGTTATGCGTTATGCGATATGCGTTATTCGTTATGCGTTATGCGTTATGCGTTATGCGTCATGCGTTATGCGTTATGCGTTCTGCGTTATGCGTCATGCGTTATGCGTTATGCGTTCTGCGTTATGCGTTATGCGTTATGCGTTATGCGTTATGCGTTATGCGTTATGCGTTATGCGTTATGCGTTATGCGTTATGCGTTATGCGTTATGCGTTATGCGTTATGCGTTATGCCTTATGCCTTATGCGTTATGCGTTATGCGTTATGCGTTATGCGTTATGCGTTATGCGTTATGCGTTATGCGTTATGCGTTATGCGTTATGCGTTATGCGTTATGCGTTATGCGTTATGCGTTATGCGTTATGCGTTATGCGTTATGCGTTATGCGTTATGCGTTATGCGTTATGCGTTATGCGTTATGCGTTATGCGTTATGCGTTATGCGTTATGCGTTATGCGTTATGCGTTACGCGTTACGCGTTATGCGTTATGCGTTATGCGTTATGCGTTATGCGTTATGTGTTATGCGTTATGCGTTAAGCGTTATACGTTATGCGTTATGCGTTATGTGTTATGCGTTATGCGTTATGTGTTATGCGTTGTGCTTTACGGGTTATGCGATATGCGTTATGCGTTATGACTTTTTCATTGAACGTTATGCGTTATGCGATATGCGTTATGCGTTATGCGTTATGCGTTATGCGTTATGCGTTATGCGTTATGCGTTATGCGTTATGCGTTATGCGTTATGCGTTATGCGTTATGCGTTATGCGTTATGCGTTATGCGTTATGCGTTATGCGTTATGCGTTATGCGTTATGCGTTATGCGTTATGCGTTATGCGTTATGCGTTATGCGTTATGCGTTATGCGTTATGCGTTATGCGTTATGCGTTATGCGTTATGCTTTATGCGTTATGCGTTATGCGTTATGCGTTATGCGTTATGCGTTATGCGTTATGCGTTATGCGTTATGCGTTATGCGTTATGCATTATGCGTTATGCGTTATGCGTTATGCGTTATGCGTTATGCGTTATGCGTTATGCGTTATGCGTTATGCGTTATGCGTTATGCGTTATGCGTTATGCGTTATGCGTTATGCCTTATGCCTTATGCGTTATGCGTTATGCGTTATGCGCCATGCGTTATCCGTTATGCGTTATCCGTTATGCGTTACGCGTTATGCGTTATGCGTTATGCGTTATGCGTTATGCGTTAAGCGTTATACGTTATGCGATATGCGTTATGCGTTATGTGTTATGCGTTATGCGTTATGCGTTATGCGTTATGCGTTATGTGTTATGCGTTAAGCGTTATGCGTTATGCGATATGCGTTATTCGTTATGCGTTATGCGTTATGCGTTATGCGTTATGCGTTATGCGTTATGCGTTATGCGTTATGCGTTATGCGTTATGCGTTATGCGTTATGCGTTATGCGTTATGCGTTATGCGTTATGCGTTATGCGTTATGCGTTATGCGTTATGCGTTATGCGTTATGCGTTATGCGTTATGCGTTATGCGTTATGCGTTATGCGTTATGCGTTATGCGTTATGCGTTATGCGTTATGCGTTATGCGTTATGCGTTATGCGTTATGCGTTATGCGTTATGCGTTATGCGTTACGCGTTACGCGTTATGCGTTATGCGTTATGCGTTATGCGTTATGCGTTATGTGTTATGCGTTATGCGTTAAGCGTTATACGTTATGCGTTATGCGTTATGTGTTATGCGTTATGCGTTATGTGTTATGCGTTGTGCTTTACGGGTTATGCGATATGCGTTATGCGTTATGACTTTTTCATTGAACGTTATGCGTTATGCGATATGCGTTATGCGTTATGCGTTATGCGTTATGCGTTATGCGTTATGCGTTATGCGTTATGCGTTATGCGTTATGCGTTATGCGTTATGCGTTATGCGTTATGCGTTATGCGTTATGCGTTATGCGTTATGCGTTATGCGTTATGCGTTATGCGTCATGCGTTATGCGTTATGCGTTCTGCGTTATGCGTCATGCGTTATGCGTTATGCGTTATGCGTTATGCGTTATGCGTTATGCGTTATGCGTTATGCGTTATGCGTTATGCGTTATGCGTTATGCGTTATGCATTATGCGTTATGCGTTATGCGTTATGCGTTATGCGTTATGCGTTATGCGTTATGCGTTATGCGTTATGCGTTATGCGTTATGCGTTATGCGTTATGCGTTATGCGTTATGCGTTATGCGTTATGCGTTATGCGTTATGCGTTATGCGTTATCCGTTATGCGTTATGCGTTATGCGTTATGCGTTATGCGTTATGCGTTATGCGTTATGCGTTATGCGTTATGCGTTATGCGTTATGCGTTATGCGTTATGCGTTATGCGTTATGCGTTATGCGTTATGCGTTATGCGTTATGCGTTATGCGTTATGCGTTATGTGTTATGCGTTAAGCGTTATGCGTTATGCGATATGCGTTATTCGTTATGCGTTATGCGTTATGCGTTATGCGTCATGCGTTATGCGTTATCCGTTCTGCGTTATGCGTCATGCGTTATGCGTTATGCGTTCTGCGTTATGCGTTATGCGTTATGCGTTATGCGTTATGCGTTATGCGTTATGCGTTATGCGTTATGCGTTATGCGTTATGCGTTATGCGTTATGCGTTATGCGTTATGCCTTATGCCTTATGCGTTATGCGTTATGCGTTATGCGTTATGCGTTATGCGTTATGCGTTATGCGTTATGCGCCATGCGTTATCCGTTATGCGTTATCCGTTATGCGTTACGCGTTATGCGTTATGCGTTATGCGTTATGCGTTATGCGTTATGCGTTATGCGTTATGCGTTATGCGTTATGCGTTATGCGTTATGCGTTATGCGTTATGCGTTATGCGTTATGCGTTATGCGTTATGCGTTATGCGTTATGCGTTATGCGTTATGCGTTATGCGTTATGCGTTATGCGTTATGCGTTATGCGTTATGCGTTATGCGTTATGCGTTATGCGTTATGCGTTATGCGTTATGCGTTATGCGTTATGCGTTATGCGTTATGCGTTATGCGTTATGCGTTATGCGTTATGCGTTATGCGTTATGCGTTATGCGTTATGCGTTATGCGTTATGCGTTATGCGTTATGCGTTATGCGTTATGCGTTATGCGTTATGCGTTATGCGTTATGCGTTATGCGTTATGCGTTATGCGTTATGCGTTATGCGTTATGCGTTATGCGTTATGCGTTATGCGTTATGCGTTATGCGTTATGCGTTATGCGTTATGCGTTATGCGTTATGCGTTATGCGTTATGCGTTATGCGTTATGCGTTATGCGTTATGCGTTATGCGTTATGCGTTATGCGTTATGCGTTATGCGTTATGCGTTATGCGTTATGCGTTATGCGTTATGCGTTATGCGTTATGCGTTATGCGTTATGCGTTATGCGTTATGCGTTATGCGTTATGCGTTATGCGTTATGCGTTATGCGTTATGCGTTATGCGTTATGCGTTATGCGTTATGCGTTATGCGTTATACGTTATGCGTTATGCGTTATGTGTTATGCGTTATGCGTTATGTGTTATGCGTTGTGCTTTACGGGTTATGCGATATGCGTTATGCGTTATGACTTTTTCATTGAACGTTATGCGTTATGCGATATGCGTTATGCGTTATGCGTTATGCGTTATGCGTTATGCGTTATGCGTTATGCGTTATGCGTTATGCGTTATGCGTTATGCGTTATGCGTTATGCGTTATGCGTTATGCGTTATGCGTTATGCGTTATGCGTTATGCGTTATGCGTTATGCCTTATGCCTTATGCGTTCTGCGTTATGCGTTATGCGTTATGCGTTCTGCGTTATGCGTTATGCGTTATGCGTTATGCGTTATGCGTTATGCGTTATGCGTTATGCGTTATGCGTTATGCCTTATGCCTTATGCGTTATGCGTTATGCGTTATGCGTTATGCGTTATGCGTTATGCGTTATGCGTTATCCGTTATGCGTTATCCGTTATGCGTTACGCGTTATGCGTTATGCGTTATGCGTTATGCGTTATGCGTTATGCGTTATGCGTTATGCGTTATGCGTTATGCGTTATGCGTTATGCGTTATGCGTTATGCGTTATGCGTTATGAGTTATGCGTTATGCGTTATGCGTTATGCGCCATGCGTTATCCGTTATGCGTTATCCGTTATGCGTTACGCGTTATGCGTTATGCGTTATGCGTTATGCGTTATGCGTTATGCGTTATGCGTTATGCGTTATGCGTTATGCGTTATGCGTTCTGCGTTATGCGTCATGCGTTATGCGTTATGCGTTCTGCGTTATGCGTTATGCGTTATGCGTTATGCGTTATGCGTTATGCGTTATGCGTTATGCGTTATGCGTTATGCGTTATGCGTTATGCGTTATGCGTTATGCGTTATGCGTTATGCGTTATGCGTTATGCGTTATGCCTTATGCCTTATGCGTTCTGCGTTATGCGTTATGCGTTATGCGTTCTGCGTTATGCGTTATGCGTTATGCGTTATGCGTTATGCGTTATGCGTTATGCGTTATGCGTTATGCGTTATGCCTTATGCCTTATGCGTTATGCGTTATGCGTTATGCGTTATGCGTTATGCGTTATGCGTTATGCGTTATGCGTTATGCGCCATGCGTTATCCGTTATGCGTTATCCGTTATGCGTTACGCGTTATGCGTTATGCGTTATGCGTTATGCGTTATGCGTTATGCGTTATGCGTTATGCGTTATGCGTTATGCGTTATGCGTTATGCGTTATGCGTTATGCGTTATGCGTTATGCGTTATGCGTTATGCGCCATGCGTTATCCGTTATGCGTTATCCGTTATGCGTTACGCGTTATGCGTTATGCGTTATGCGTTATGCGTTATGCGTTATGCGTTATGCGTTATGCGTTATGCGTTATGCGTTATGCGTTATGCGTTATGCGTTATGCGTTATGCGTTATGCGTTATGCGTTATGCGTTATGCGTTATGCGTTATGCGTTATGCGTTATGCGTTATGCGTTATGCGTTATGCGTTATGCGTTATGCGTTATGCGTTATGCGTTATGCGTTATGCGTTATGCGTTATGCGTTATGCGTTATGCGTTATGCGTTATGCGTTATGCGTTATGCGTTATGCGTTATGCGTTATGCGTTATGCGTTATGCGTTATGCGTTATGCGTTATGCGTTATGCGTTATGCGTTATGCGTTATGCGTTATGCGTTATGCGTTATGCGTTATGCGTTATGCGTTATGCGTTATGCGTTATGCGTTATGCGTTATGCGTTATGCGTTATGCGTTATGCGTTATGCGTTATGCGTTATGCGTTACGCGTTACGCGTTATGCGTTATGCGTTATGCGTTATGCGTTATGCGTTATGCGTTATGCGTTATGTGTTATGCGTTATGCGTTAAGCGTTATACGTTATGCGTTATGCGTTATGTGTTATGCGTTATGCGTTATGTGTTATGCGTTGTGCTTTACGGGTTATGCGATATGCGTTATGCGTTATGACTTTTTCATTGAACGTTATGCGTTATGCGTTATGCGTTATGCGTTATGCGTTATGCGTTATGCGTTATGCGTTATGCGTTATGCGTTATGCGTTATGCGTTATGCGTTATGCGTTATGCGTTATGCGTTATGCGTTATGCGTTATGCGTTATGCGTTATGCGTTATGCGTTATGCGTTATGCGTTATGCGTTATGCGTTATGCGTTATGCGTTATGCGTTATGCGTTATGCGTTATGCGTTATGCGTTATGCGTTATGCGTTATGCG
This sequence comes from Lasioglossum baleicum, assembly GCF_051020765.1. Classification (NCBI taxonomy): domain Eukaryota; kingdom Metazoa; phylum Arthropoda; class Insecta; order Hymenoptera; family Halictidae; genus Lasioglossum; species Lasioglossum baleicum. Next base: position 355,091 of record NW_027469153.1, on the reverse strand, counting down.
TTATGCGTTATGCGTTATGCGTTATGCGTTATGCGTTATGCGTTATGCGTTATGCGTTATGCGTTATGCGTTATGCGTTATGCTTTATGCGTTATGCGTTATGCGTTATGCGTTATGCGTTATGCGTTATGCGTTATGCGTTATGCGTTATGCGTTATGCGTTATGCGTTATGCGTTATGCGTTATGCGTTATGCGTTATGCGTTATGCCTTATGCCTTATGCGTTATGCGTTATGCGTTATGCGTTATGCGTTATGCGTTATGCGTTATGCGTTATGCGTTATGCGTTATGCGTTATGCGCCATGCGTTATCCGTTATGCGTTATCCGTTATGCGTTACGCGTTATGCGTTATGCGTTATGCGTTATGCGTTATGCGTTAAGCGTTATACGTTATGCGATATGCGTTATGCGTTATGTGTTATGCGTTATGCGTTATGCGTTATGCGTTATGTGTTATGCGTTAAGCGTTATGCGTTATGCGATATGCGTTATTCGTTATGCGTTATGCGTTATGCGTTATGCGTCATGCGTTATGCGTTATGCGTTCTGCGTTATGCGTCATGCGTTATGCGTTATGCGTTCTGCGTTATGCGTTATGCGTTATGCGTTATGCGTTATGCGTTATGCGTTATGCGTTATGCGTTATGCGTTATGCGCCATGCGTTATCCGTTATGCGTTATCCGTTATGCGTTACGCGTTATGCGTTATGTGTTATGCGTTGTGCTTTACGGGTTATGCGATATGCGTTATGCGTTATGACTTTTTCATTGAACGTTATGCGTTATGCGATATGCGTTATGCGTTATGCGTTATGCGTTATGCGTTATGCGTTATGCGTTATGCGTTATGCGTTATGCGTTATGCGTTATGCGTTATGCGTTATGCGTTATGCGTTATGCGTTATGCGTTATGCGTTATGCGTTATGCGTTATGCGTTATGCGTTATGCGTTATGCGTTATGCGTTATGCGTTATGCGTTATGCGTCATGCGTTATGCGTTATGCGTTCTGCGTTATGCGTCATGCGTTATGCGTTATGCGTTATGCGTTATGCGTTATGCGTTATGCGTTATGCGTTATGCGTTATGCGTTATGCGTTATGCGTTATGCGTTATGCGTTATGCGTTATGCGTTATGCGTTATGCGTTATGCGTTATGCGTTATGCGTTATGCGTTATGCGTTATGCGTTATGCGTTATGCGTTATGCGTTATGCGTTATGCGTTATGCGTTATGCGTTATGCGTTATGCGTTATGCGTTATGCGTTATGCGTTATGCGTTATGCGTTATGCGTTATGCGTTATGCGTTATGCGTTATGCGTTATGCGTAATGCGTTATGCGTTATGCGTTATGCGTTATGCGTTATGCGTTATGCGTTATGCCTTATGCCTTATGCGTTATGCGTTATGCGTTATGCGTTATGCGTTATGCGTTATGCGTTATGCGTTATGCGTTATGCGTTATGCGTTATGCGTTATGCGTTATGCGTTATGCGCCATGCGTTATCCGTTATGCGTTATCCGTTATGCGTTACGCGTTATGCGTTATGCGTTATGCGTTATGCGTTATGCGTTATGCGTTATGCGTTAAGCGTTATACGTTATGCGATATGCGTTATGCGTTATGTGTTATGCGTTATGCGTTATGCGTTATGCGTTATGTGTTATGCGTTAAGCGTTATGCGTTATGCGATATGCGTTATTCGTTATGCGTTATGCGTTATGCGTTATGCGTCATGCGTTATGCGTTATGCGTTCTGCGTTATGCGTCATGCGTTATGCGTTATGCGTTCTGCGTTATGCGTTATGCGTTATGCGTTATGCGTTATGCGTTATGCGTTATGCGTTATGCGTTATGCGTTATGCGTTATGCGTTATGCGTTATGCGTTATGCGTTATGCGTTATGCGTTATGCCTTATGCCTTATGCGTTATGCGTTATGCGTTATGCGTTATGCGTTATGCGTTATGCGTTATGCGTTATGCGTTATGCGTTATGCGTTATGCGTTATGCGTTATGCGTTATGCGTTATGCGTTATGCGTTATGCGTTATGCGTTATGCGTTATGCGTTATGCGTTATGCGTTATGCGTTATGCGTTATGCGTTATGCGTTATGCGTTATGCGTTACGCGTTACGCGTTATGCGTTATGCGTTATGCGTTATGCGTTATGCGTTATGCGTTATGTGTTATGCGTTATGCGTTAAGCGTTATACGTTATGCGTTATGCGTTATGTGTTATGCGTTATGCGTTATGTGTTATGCGTTGTGCTTTACGGGTTATGCGATATGCGTTATGCGTTATGACTTTTTCATTGAACGTTATGCGTTATGCGATATGCGTTATGCGTTATGCGTTATGCGTTATGCGTTATGCGTTATGCGTTATGCGTTATGCGTTATGCGTTATGCGTTATGCGTTATGCGTTATGCGTTATGCGTTATGCGTTATGCGTTATGCGTTATGCGTTATGCGTTATGCGTTATGCGTTATGCGTTATGCGTTATGCGTTATGCGTTATGCGTTATGCGTTATGCGTTATGCGTTATGCGTTATGCTTTATGCGTTATGCGTTATGCGTTATGCGTTATGCGTTATGCGTTATGCGTTATGCGTTATGCGTTATGCGTTATGCGTTATGCGTTATGCGTTATGCGTTATGCGTTATGCGTTATGCGTTATGCGTTATGCGTTATGCGTTATGCGTTATGCGTTATGCGTTATGCGTTATGCGTTATGCGTTATGCGTTATGCCTTATGCCTTATGCGTTATGCGTTATGCGTTATGCGCCATGCGTTATCCGTTATGCGTTATCCGTTATGCGTTACGCGTTATGCGTTATGCGTTATGCGTTATGCGTTATGCGTTAAGCGTTATACGTTATGCGATATGCGTTATGCGTTATGTGTTATGCGTTATGCGTTATGCGTTATGCGTTATGTGTTATGCGTTAAGCGTTATGCGTTATGCGATATGCGTTATTCGTTATGCGTTATGCGTTATGCGTTATGCGTTATGCGTTATGCGTTATGCGTTATGCGTTATGCGTTATGCGTTATGCGTTATGCGTTATGCGTTATGCGTTATGCGTTATGCGTTATGCGTTATGCGTTATGCGTTATGCGTTATGCGTTATGCGTTATGCGTTATGCGTTATGCGTTATGCGTTATGCGTTATGCGTTATGCGTTATGCGTTATGCGTTATGCGTTATGCGTTATGCGTTATGCGTTATGCGTTATGCGTTATGCGTTATGCGTTACGCGTTACGCGTTATGCGTTATGCGTTATGCGTTATGCGTTATGCGTTATGTGTTATGCGTTATGCGTTAAGCGTTATACGTTATGCGTTATGCGTTATGTGTTATGCGTTATGCGTTATGTGTTATGCGTTGTGCTTTACGGGTTATGCGATATGCGTTATGCGTTATGACTTTTTCATTGAACGTTATGCGTTATGCGATATGCGTTATGCGTTATGCGTTATGCGTTATGCGTTATGCGTTATGCGTTATGCGTTATGCGTTATGCGTTATGCGTTATGCGTTATGCGTTATGCGTTATGCGTTATGCGTTATGCGTTATGCGTTATGCGTTATGCGTCATGCGTTATGCGTTATGCGTTCTGCGTTATGCGTCATGCGTTATGCGTTATGCGTTATGCGTTATGCGTTATGCGTTATGCGTTATGCGTTATGCGTTATGCGTTATGCGTTATGCGTTATGCATTATGCGTTATGCGTTATGCGTTATGCGTTATGCGTTATGCGTTATGCGTTATGCGTTATGCGTTATGCGTTATGCGTTATGCGTTATGCGTTATGCGTTATGCGTTATGCGTTATGCGTTATGCGTTATGCGTTATCCGTTATGCGTTATGCGTTATGCGTTATGCGTTATGCGTTATGCGTTATGCGTTATGCGTTATGCGTTATGCGTTATGCGTTATGCGTTATGCGTTATGCGTTATGCGTTATGCGTTATGCGTTATGTGTTATGCGTTAAGCGTTATGCGTTATGCGATATGCGTTATTCGTTATGCGTTATGCGTTATGCGTTATGCGTCATGCGTTATGCGTTATCCGTTCTGCGTTATGCGTCATGCGTTATGCGTTATGCGTTCTGCGTTATGCGTTATGCGTTATGCGTTATGCGTTATGCGTTATGCGTTATGCGTTATGCGTTATGCGTTATGCGTTATGCGTTATGCGTTATGCGTTATGCGTTATGCCTTATGCCTTATGCGTTATGCGTTATGCGTTATGCGTTATGCGTTATGCGTTATGCGTTATGCGTTATGCGTTATGCGCCATGCGTTATCCGTTATGCGTTATCCGTTATGCGTTACGCGTTATGCGTTATGCGTTATGCGTTATGCGTTATGCGTTATGCGTTATGCGTTATGCGTTATGCGTTATGCGTTATGCGTTATGCGTTATGCGTTATGCGTTATGCGTTATGCGTTATGCGTTATGCGTTATGCGTTATGCGTTATGCGTTATGCGTTATGCGTTATGCGTTATGCGTTATGCGTTATGCGTTATGCGTTATGCGTTATGCGTTATGCGTTATGCGTTATGCGTTATGCGTTATGCGTTATGCGTTATGCGTTATGCGTTATGCGTTATGCGTTATGCGTTATGCGTTATGCGTTATGCGTTATGCGTTATGCGTTATGCGTTATGCGTTATGCGTTATGCGTTATGCGTTATGCGTTATGCGTTATGCGTTATGCGTTATGCGTTATGCGTTATGCGTTATGCGTTATGCGTTATGCGTTATGCGTTATGCGTTATGCGTTATGCGTTATGCGTTATGCGTTATGCGTTATGCGTTATGCGTTATGCGTTATGCGTTATGCGTTATGCGTTATGCGTTATGCGTTATGCGTTATGCGTTATGCGTTATGCGTTATGCGTTATGCGTTATGCGTTATGCGTTATGCGTTATGCGTTATGCGTTATGCGTTATGCGTTATGCGTTATGCGTTATGCGTTATGCGTTATGCGTTATGCGTTATGCGTTATGCGTTATGCGTTATGCGTTATGCGTTATGCGTTATGCGTTATGCGTTATGCGTTATGCGTTACGCGTTATGCGTTATGCGTTATGCGTTATGCGTTATGCGTTATGTGTTATGCGTTATGCGTTAAGCGTTATACGTTATGCGTTATGCGTTATGTGTTATGCGTTATGCGTTATGTGTTATGCGTTGTGCTTTACGGGTTATGCGATATGCGTTATGCGTTATGACTTTTTCATTGAACGTTATGCGTTATGCGATATGCGTTATGCGTTATGCGTTATGCGTTATGCGTTATGCGTTATGCGTTATGCGTTATGCGTTATGCGTTATGCGTTATGCGTTATGCGTTATGCGTTATGCGTTATGCGTTATGCGTTATGCGTTATGCGTTATGCGTTATGCCTTATGCCTTATGCGTTCTGCGTTATGCGTTATGCGTTATGCGTTCTGCGTTATGCGTTATGCGTTATGCGTTATGCGTTATGCGTTATGCGTTATGCGTTATGCGTTATGCGTTATGCGTTATGCCTTATGCCTTATGCGTTATGCGTTATGCGTTATGCGTTATGCGTTATGCGTTATGCGTTATGCGTTATGCGTTATGCGTTATGCGCCATGCGTTATCCGTTATGCGTTATCCGTTATGCGTTACGCGTTATGCGTTATGCGTTATGCGTTATGCGTTATGCGTTATGCGTTATGCGTTATGCGTTATGCGTTATGCGTTATGCGTTATGCGTTATGCGTTATGCGTTATGCGTTATGAGTTATGCGTTATGCGTTATGCGTTATGCGCCATGCGTTATCCGTTATGCGTTATCCGTTATGCGTTACGCGTTATGCGTTATGCGTTATGCGTTATGCGTTATGCGTTATGCGTTATGCGTTATGCGTTATGCGTTATGCGTTATGCGTTCTGCGTTATGCGTCATGCGTTATGCGTTATGCGTTCTGCGTTATGCGTTATGCGTTATGCGTTATGCGTTATGCGTTATGCGTTATGCGTTATGCGTTATGCGTTATGCGTTATGCGTTATGCGTTATGCGTTATGCGTTATGCGTTATGCGTTATGCGTTATGCGTTATGCCTTATGCCTTATGCGTTCTGCGTTATGCGTTATGCGTTATGCGTTCTGCGTTATGCGTTATGCGTTATGCGTTATGCGTTATGCGTTATGCGTTATGCGTTATGCGTTATGCGTTATGCCTTATGCCTTATGCGTTATGCGTTATGCGTTATGCGTTATGCGTTATGCGTTATGCGTTATGCGTTATGCGTTATGCGTTATGCGCCATGCGTTATCCGTTATGCGTTATCCGTTATGCGTTACGCGTTATGCGTTATGCGTTATGCGTTATGCGTTATGCGTTATGCGTTATGCGTTATGCGTTATGCGTTATGCGTTATGCGTTATGCGTTATGCGTTATGCGTTATGCGTTATGCGTTATGCGCCATGCGTTATCCGTTATGCGTTATCCGTTATGCGTTACGCGTTACGCGTTATGCGTTATGCGTTATGCGTTATGCGTTATGCGTTATGCGTTATGCGTTATGCGTTATGCGTTATGCGTTATGCGTTATGCGTTATGCGTTATGCGTTATGCGTTATGCGTTATGCGTTATGCGTTATGCGTTATGCGTTATGCGTTATGCGTTATGCGTTATGCGTTATGCGTTATGCGTTATGCGTTATGCGTTATGCGTTATGCGTTATGCGTTATGCGTTATGCGTTATGCGTTATGCGTTATGCGTTATGCGTTATGCGTTATGCGTTATGCGTTATGCGTTATGCGTTATGCGTTATGCGTTATGCGTTATGCGTTATGCGTTATGCGTTATGCGTTATGCGTTATGCGTTATGCGTTATGCGTTATGCGTTATGCGTTATGCGTTATGCGTTATGCGTTATGCGTTATGCGTTATGCGTTATGCGTTATGCGTTATGCGTTATGCGTTATGCGTTATGCGTTATGCGTTATGCGTTATGCGTTATGCGTTATGCGTTATGCGTTATGCGTTATGCGTTATGCGTTATGCGTTATGCGTTACGCGTTACGCGTTATGCGTTATGCGTTATGCGTTATGCGTTATGCGTTATGCGTTATGCGTTATGTGTTATGCGTTATGCGTTAAGCGTTATACGTTATGCGTTATGCGTTATGTGTTATGCGTTATGCGTTATGTGTTATGCGTTGTGCTTTACGGGTTATGCGATATGCGTTATGCGTTATGACTTTTTCATTGAACGTTATGCGTTATGCGATATGCGTTATGCGTTATGCGTTATGCGTTATGCGTTATGCGTTATGCGTTATGCGTTATGCGTTATGCGTTATGCGTTATGCGTTATGCGTTATGCGTTATGCGTTATGCGTTATGCGTTATGCGTTATGCGTTATGCGTTATGCGTTATGCGTTATGCGTTATGCGTTATGCGTTATGCGTTATGCGTTATGCGTTATGCGTTATGCGTTATGCGTTATGCGTTATGCCTTATGCGTTATGCGTTATGCGTTATGCGTTATGCGTTATGCGTTATGCGCCATGCGTTATCCGTTATGCGTTATCCGTTATGCGTTACGCGTTATGCGTTATGCGTTATGCGTTATGCGTTAAGCGTTATACGTTATGCGATATGCGTTATGCGTTATGTGTTATGCGTTATGCGTTATGCGTTATGCGTTATGCGTTATGCGTTATGCGTTATGCGTAATGCGTTATGCGTTATGCGTTATGCGTTATGCGTTATGCGTTATGCGTTATGCGTTATGCGTTATGCGTTATGCGTTATGCGTTATGCGTTATGCGTTATGCGTTATGCGTTATGCGTTATGCGTTATGCGTTATGCGTTATGCGTTATGCGTTATGCGTTATGCGTTATGCGTTATGCGTTATGCGTTATGCGTTATGCGTTATGCGTTATGCGTTATGCGTTATGCGTTATGCGTTATGCGTTATGCGTTATGCGTTATGCGTTATGCGTTATGCGTTATGCGTTATGCGTTATGCGTTATGCGTTATGCGTTATGCGTTACGCGTTATGCGTTATGCGTTATGCGTTATGCGTTATGCGTTATGTGTTATGCGTTATGCGTTAAGCGTTATACGTTATGCGTTATGCGTTATGTGTTATGCGTTATGCGTTATGTGTTATGCGTTGTGCTTTACGGGTTATGCGATATGCGTTATGCGTTATGACTTTTTCATTGAACGTTATGCGTTATGCGATATGCGTTATGCGTTATGCGTTATGCGTTATGCGTTATGCGTTATGCGTTATGCGTTATGCGTTATGCGTTATGCGTTATGCGTTATGCGTTATGCGTTATGCGTTATGCGTTATGCGTTATGCGTTATGCCTTATGCCTTATGCGTTCTGCGTTATGCGTTATGCGTTATGCGTTCTGCGTTATGCGTTATGCGTTATGCGTTATGCGTTATGCGTTATGCGTTATGCGTTATGCGTTATGCGTTATGCCTTATGCCTTATGCGTTATGCGTTATGCGTTATGCGTTATGCGTTATGCGTTATGCGTTATGCGTTATGCGTTATGCGTTATGCGCCATGCGTTATCCGTTATGCGTTATCCGTTATGCGTTACGCGTTATGCGTTATGCGTTATGCGTTATGCGTTATGCGTTATGCGTTATGCGTTATGCGTTATGCGTTATGCGTTATGCGTTATGCGTTATGCGTTATGCGTTATGAGTTATGCGTTATGCGTTATGCGTTATGCGCCATGCGTTATCCGTTATGCGTTATCCGTTATGCGTTACGCGTTATGCGTTATGCGTTATGCGTTATGCGTTATGCGTTATGCGTTATGCGTTATGCGTTATGCGTTATGCGTTATGCGTTCTGCGTTATGCGTCATGCGTTATGCGTTATGCGTTCTGCGTTATGCGTTATGCGTTATGCGTTATGCGTTATGCGTTATGCGTTATGCGTTATGCGTTATGCGTTATGCGTTATGCGTTATGCGTTATGCGTTATGCGTTATGCGTTATGCGTTATGCGTTATGCGTTATGCCTTATGCCTTATGCGTTCTGCGTTATGCGTTATGCGTTATGCGTTCTGCGTTATGCGTTATGCGTTATGCGTTATGCGTTATGCGTTATGCGTTATGCGTTATGCGTTATGCGTTATGCCTTATGCCTTATGCGTTATGCGTTATGCGTTATGCGTTATGCGTTATGCGTTATGCGTTATGCGTTATGCGTTATGCGCCATGCGTTATCCGTTATGCGTTATCCGTTATGCGTTACGCGTTATGCGTTATGCGTTATGCGTTATGCGTTATGCGTTATGCGTTATGCGTTATGCGTTATGCGTTATGCGTTATGCGTTATGCGTTATGCGTTATGCGTTATGCGTTATGAGTTATGCGTTATGCGTTATGCGTTATGCGCCATGCGTTATCCGTTATGCGTTATCCGTTATGCGTTACGCGTTATGCGTTATGCGTTATGCGTTATGCGTTATGCGTTATGCGTTATGCGTTATGCGTTATGCGTTATGCGTTATGCGTTCTGCGTTATGCGTCATGCGTTATGCGTTATGCGTTCTGCGTTATGCGTTATGCGTTATGCGTTATGCGTTATGCGTTATGCGTTATGCGTTATGCGTTATGCGTTATGCGTTATGCGTTATGCGTTATGCGTTATGCGTTATGCGTTATGCGTTATGCGTTATGCCTTATGCCTTATGCGTTCTGCGTTATGCGTTATGCGTTATGCGTTCTGCGTTATGCGTTATGCGTTATGCGTTATGCGTTATGCGTTATGCGTTATGCGTTATGCGTTATGCGTTATGCCTTATGCCTTATGCGTTATGCGTTATGCGTTATGCGTTATGCGTTATGCGTTATGCGTTATGCGTTATGCGTTATGCGCCATGCGTTATCCGTTATGCGTTATCCGTTATGCGTTACGCGTTATGCGTTATGCGTTATGCGTTATGCGTTATGCGTTATGCGTTATGCGTTATGCGTTATGCGCCATGCGTTATCCGTTATGCGTTATCCGTTATGCGTTACGCGTTATGCGTTATGCGTTATGCGTTATGCGTTATGCGTTATGCGTTATGCGTTATGCGTTATGCGTTATGCGTTATGCGTTATGCGTTATGCGTTATGCGTTATGCGTTATGCGTTATGCGTTATGCGTTATGCGTTATGCGTTATGCGTTATGCGTTATGCGTTATGCGTTATGCGTTATGCGTTATGCGTTATGCGTTATGCGTTATGCGTTATGCGTTATGCGTTATGCGTTATGCGTTATGCGTTATGCGTTATGCGTTATGCGTTATGCGTTATGCGTTATGCGTTATGCGTTATGCGTTATGCGTTATGCGTTATGCGTTATGCGTTATGCGTTATGCGTTATGCGTTATGCGTTATGCGTTATGCGTTATGCGTTATGCGTTATGCGTTATGCGTTATGCGTTATGCGTTATGCGTTATGCGTTATGCGTTATGCGTTATGCGTTATGCGTTATGCGTTATGCGTTATGCGTTATGCGTTATGCGTTACGCGTTACGCGTTACGCGTTATGCGTTATGCGTTATGCGTTATGCGTTATGCGTTATGCGTTATGCGTTATGTGTTATGCGTTATGCGTTAAGCGTTATACGTTATGCGTTATGCGTTATGTGTTATGCGTTATGCGTTATGTGTTATGCGTTGTGCTTTACGGGTTATGCGATATGCGTTATGCGTTATGACTTTTTCATTGAACGTTATGCGTTATGCGATATGCGTTATGCGTTATGCGTTATGCGTTATGCGTTATGCGTTATGCGTTATGCGTTATGCGTTATGCGTTATGCGTTATGCGTTATGCGTTATGCGTTATGCGTTATGCGTTATGCGTTATGCGTTATGCGTTATGCGTTATGCGTTATGCGTTATGCGTTATGCGTTATGCGTTATGCGTTATGCGTTATGCGTTATGCGTTATGCGTTATGCCTTATGCGTTATGCGTTATGCGTTATGCGTTATGCGTTATGCGCCATGCGTTATCCGTTATGCGTTATCCGTTATGCGTTACGCGTTATGCGTTATGCGTTATGCGTTATGCGTTAAGCGTTATACGTTATGCGATATGCGTTATGCGTTATGTGTTATGCGTTATGCGTTATGCGTTATGCGTTATGCGTTATGCGTTATGCGTTATGCGTAATGCGTTATGCGTTATGCGTTATGCGTTATGCGTTATGCGTTATGCGTTATGCGTTATGCGTTATGCGTTATGCGTTATGCGTTATGCGTTATGCGTTATGCGTTATGCGTTATGCGTTATGCGTTATGCGTTATGCGTTATGCGTTATGCGTTATGCGTTATGCGTTATGCGTTATGCGTTATGCGTTATGCGTTATGCGTTATGCGTTATGCGTTATGCGTTATGCGTTATGCGTTATGCGTTATGCGTTATGCGTTATGCGTTATGCGTTATGCGTTATGCGTTATGCGTTATGCGTTATGCGTTATGCGTTATGCGTTACGCGTTACGCGTTACGCGTTACGCGTTATGCGTTATGCGTTATGCTTTATGCGTTATGCGTTATGCGTTATGCGTTATGCGTTATGCGTTATGCGTTATGCGTTATGCGTTATGCGTTATGCGTTATGCGTTATGCGTTATGCGTTATGCGTTATGCGTTATGCGTTATGCGTTATGCGTTATGCGTTATGCCTTATGCCTTATGCGTTATGCGTTATGCGTTATGCGTTATGCGTTATGCGTTATGCGTTATGCGTTATGCGTTATGCGCCATGCGTTATCCGTTATGCGTTATCCGTTATGCGTTACGCGTTATGCGTTATGCGTTATGCGTTATGCGTTATGCGTTAAGCGTTATACGTTATGCGATATGCGTTATGCGTTATGTGTTATGCGTTATGCGTTATGTGTTATGCGTTGTGCTTTACGGGTTATGCGATATGCGTTATGCGTTATGACTTTTTCATTGAACGTTATGCGTTATGCGATATGCGTTATGCGTTATGCGTTATGCGTTATGCGTTATGCGTTATGCGTTATGCGTTATGCGTTATGCGTTATGCGTTATGCGTTATGCGTTATGCGTTATGCGTTATGCGTTATGCGTTATGCCTTATGCCTTATGCGTTCTGCGTTATGCGTTATGCGTTATGCGTTCTGCGTTATGCGTTATGCGTTATGCGTTATGCGTTATGCGTTATGCGTTATGCGTTATGCGTTATGCGTTATGCGTTATGCCTTATGCCTTATGCGTTATGCGTTATGCGTTATGCGTTATGCGTTATGCGTTATGCGTTATGCGTTATGCGTTATGCGCCATGCGTTATCCGTTATGCGTTATCCGTTATGCGTTACGCGTTATGCGTTATGCGTTATGCGTTATGCGTTATGCGTTATGCGTTATGCGTTATGCGTTATGCGTTATGCGTTATGCGTTATGCGTTATGCGTTATGCGTTATGCGTTATGCGTTATGCGTTATGCGCCATGCGTTATCCGTTATGCGTTATCCGTTATGCGTTACGCGTTATGCGTTATGCGTTATGCGTTATGCGTTATGCGTTATGCGTTATGCGTTATGCGTTATGCGTTATGCGTTATGCGTTATGCGTTATGCGTTATGCGTTATGCCTTATGCCTTATGCGTTCTGCGTTATGCGTTATGCGTTATGCGTTCTGCGTTATGCGTTATGCGTTATGCGTTATGCGTTATGCGTTATGCGTTATGCGTTATGCGTTATGCGTTATGCGTTATGCCTTATGCCTTATGCGTTATGCGTTATGCGTTATGCGTTATGCGTTATGCGTTATGCGTTATGCGTTATGCGTTATGCGTTATGCGTTATGCGTTATGCGTTATGCGTTATGCGTTATGCGTTATGCGTTATGCGTTATGCGTTATGCGTTATGCGTTATGCGTTATGCGTTATGCGTTATGCGTTATGCGTTATGCGTTATGCGTTATGCGTTATGCGTTATGCGTTATGCGTTATGCGTTATGCGTTATGCGTTATGCGTTATGCGTTATGCGTTATGCGTTATGCGTTATGCGTTATGCGTTATGCGTTATGCGTTATGCGTTATGCGTTATGCGTTATGCGTTATGCGTTATGCGTTATGCGTTATGCGTTATGCGTTATGCGTTATGCGTTATGCGTTATGCGTTATGCGTTATGCGTTATGCGTTATGCGTTATGCGTTATGCGTTATGCGTTATGCGTTATGCGTTATGCGTTATGCGTTATGCGTTATGCGTTATGCGTTATGCGTTATGCGTTATGCGTTATGCGCCATGCGTTATCCGTTATGCGTTATCCGTTATGCGTTACGCGTTATGCGTTATGCGTTATGCGTTATGCGTTATGCGTTATGCGTTATGCGTTATGCGTTATGCGTTATGCGTTATGCGTTATGCGTTATGCGTTATGCGTTATGCGTTATGCGTTATGCGTTATGCGCCATGCGTTATCCGTTATGCGTTATCCGTTATGCGTTACGCGTTATGCGTTATGCGTTATGCGTTATGCGTTATGCGTTATGCGTTATGCGTTATGCGTTATGCGTTATGCGTTATGCGTTATGCGTTATGCGTTATGCGTTATGCCTTATGCCTTATGCGTTCTGCGTTATGCGTTATGCGTTATGCGTTCTGCGTTATGCGTTATGCGTTATGCGTTATGCGTTATGCGTTATGCGTTATGCGTTATGCGTTATGCGTTATGCCTTATGCCTTATGCGTTATGCGTTATGCGTTATGCGTTATGCGTTATGCGTTATGCGTTATGCGTTATGCGTTATGCGTTATGCGCCATGCGTTTTCCGTTATGCGTTATCCGTTATGCGTTACGCGTTATGCGTTATGCGTTATGCGTTATGCGTTATGCGTTATGCGTTATGCGTTATGCGTTATGCGTTATGCGTTATGCGTTATGCGTTATGCGTTATGCGTTATGCGTTATGCGTTATGCGTTATGCGTTATGCGCCATGCGTTATCCGTTATGCGTTATCCGTTATGCGTTACGCGTTATGCGTTATGCGTTATGCGTTATGCGTTATGCGTTATGCGTTATGCGTTATGCGTTATGCGTTATGCGTTATGCGTTATGCGTTATGCGTTATGCGTTATGCGTTATGCGTTATGCGTTATGCGTTATGCGTTATGCGTTATGCGTTATGCGTTATGCGTTATGCGTTATGCGTTATGCGTTATGCGTTATGCGTTATGCGTTATGCGTTATGCGTTATGCGTTATGCGTTATGCGTTATGCGTTATGCGTTATGCGTTATGCGTTATGCGTTATGCGTTATGCGTTATGCGTTATGCGTTATGCGTTATGCGTTATGCGTTATGCGTTATGCGTTATGCGTTATGCGTTATGCGTTATGCGTTATGCGTTATGCGTTATGCGTTATGCGTTATGCGTTATGCGTTATGCGTTATGCGTTATGCGTTATGCGTTATGCGTTATGCGTTATGCGTTATGCGTTATGCGTTATGCGTTACGCGTTACGCGTTACGCGTTACGCGTTATGCGTTATGCGTTATGCTTTATGCGTTATGCGTTATGCGTTATGCGTTATGCGTTATGCGTTATGCGTTATGCGTTATGCGTTATGCGTTATGCGTTATGCGTTATGCGTTATGCGTTATGCGTTATGCGTTATGCGTTATGCGTTATGCGTTATGCGTTATGCGTTATGCCTTATGCCTTATGCGTTATGCGTTATGCGTTATGCGTTATGCGTTATGCGTTATGCGTTATGCGTTATGCGTTATGCGTTATGCGTTATGCGTTATGCGCCATGCGTTATCCGTTATGCGTTATCCGTTATGCGTTACGCGTTATGCGTTATGCGTTATGCGTTATGCGTTATGCGTTAAGCGTTATACGTTATGCGATATGCGTTATGCGTTATGTGTTATGCGTTATGCGTTATGCGTTATGCGTTATGTGTTATGCGTTATGCGTTATGCGTTATGCGTTATGCGTTAAGCGTTATGCGTTATGCGATATGCGTTATTCGTTATGCGTTATGCGTTATGCGTCATGCGTTATGCGTTATGCGTTCTGCGTTATGCGTCATGCGTTATGCGTTATGCGTTCTGCGTTATGCGTTATGCGTTATGCGTTATGCGTTATGCGTTATGCGTTATGCGTTATGCGTTATGCGTTATGCGTTATGCGTTATGCGTTATGCGTTATGCGTTATGCGTTATGCGTTATGCGTTATGCGTTATGCGTTATGCGTTATGCGTTATGCGTTATGCGTTATGCGTTATGCGTTATGCGTTATGCGTTATGCGTTATGCGTTATGCGTTATGCGTTATGCGTTATGCGTTATGCGTTATGCGTTATGCGTTATGCGTTATGCGTTATGCGTTACGCGTTACGCGTTATGCGTTATGCGTTATGCGTTATGCGTTATGCGTTATGCGTTATGCGTTATGTGTTATGCGTTATGCGTTAAGCGTTATACGTTATGCGTTATGCGTTATGTGTTATGCGTTATGCGTTATGTGTTATGCGTTGTGCTTTACGGGTTATGCGATATGCGTTATGCGTTATGACTTTTTCATTGAACGTTATGCGTTATGCGATATGCGTTATGCGTTATGCGTTATGCGTTATGCGTTATGCGTTATGCGTTATGCGTTATGCGTTATGCGTTATGCGTTATGCGTTATGCGTTATGCGTTATGCGTTATGCGTTATGCGTTATGCGTTATGCGTTATGCGTTATGCGTTATGCGTTATGCGTTATGCGTTATGCGTTATGCGTTATGCCTTATGCGTTATGCGTTATGCGTTATGCGTTATGCGTTATGCGCCATGCGTTATCCGTTATGCGTTATCCGTTATGCGTTATGCTTTATGCGTTATGCGTTATGCGTTATGCGTTATGCGTTATGCGTTATGCGTTATGCGTTATGCGTTATGCGTTATGCGTTATGCGTTATGCGTTATGCGTTATGCGTTATGCGTTATGCGTTATGCGTTATGCGTTATGCGTTATGCGTTATGCGTTATGCCTTATGCCTTATGCGTTATGCGTTATGCGTTATGCGTTATGCGTTATGCGTTATGCGTTATGCGTTATGCGTTATGCGTTATGCGTTATGCGCCATGCGTTATCCGTTATGCGTTATCCGTTATGCGTTACGCGTTATGCGTTATGCGTTATGCGTTATGCGTTATGCGTTAAGCGTTATACGTTATGCGATATGCGTTATGCGTTATGTGTTATGCGTTATGCGTTATGCGTTATGCGTTATGCGTTATGTGTTATGCGTTATGCGTTATGCGTTATGCGTTATGCGTTAAGCGTTATGCGTTATGCGATATGCGTTATTCGTTATGCGTTATGCGTTATGCGTCATGCGTTATGCGTTATGCGTTCTGCGTTATGCGTCATGCGTTATGCGTTATGCGTTCTGCGTTATGCGTTATGCGTTATGCGTTATGCGTTATGCGTTATGCGTTATGCGTTATGCGTTATGCGTTATGCGTTATGCGTTATGCGTTATGCGTTATGCGTTATGCGTTATGCCTTATGCCTTATGCGTTATGCGTTATGCGTTATGCGTTATGCGTTATGCGTTATGCGTTATGCGCCATGCGTTATCCGTTATGCGTTATCCGTTATGCGTTACGCGTTATGCGTTATGCGTTATGCGTTATGCGTTATGCGTTATGCGTTATGCGTTATGCGTTATGCGTTATGCGTTATGCGTTATGCGTTATGCGTTATGCGTTATGCGTTATGCGTTATGCGTTATGCGTTATGCGTTATGCGTTATGCGTTATGCGTTATGCGTTATGCGTTATGCGTTATGCGTTATGCGTTATGCGTTATGCGTTATGCGTTATGCGTTATGCGTTATGCGTTATGCGTTATGCGTTATGCGTTATGCGTTATGCGTTATGCGTTATGCGTTATGCGTTATGCGTTATGCGTTATGCGTTATGCGTTATGCGTTATGCGTTATGCGTTATGCGTTATGCGTTATGCGTTATGCGTTATGCGTTATGCGTTATGCGTTATGCGTTATGCGTTATGCGTTATGCGTTATGCGTTATGCGTTATGCGTTATGCGTTATGCGTTATGCGTTATGCGTTATGCGTTATGCGTTATGCGTTATGCGTTATGCGTTACGCGTTATGCGTTATGCGTTATGCGTTATGCGTTATGCGTTATGCGTTATGCGTTATGCGTTACGCGTTACGCGTTATGCGTTATGCGTTATGCGTTATGTGTTATGCGTTATGCGTTATGTGTTATGCGTTGTGCTTTACGGGTTATGCGATATGCGTTATGCGTTATGACTTTTTCATTGAACGTTATGCGTTATGCGATATGCGTTATGCGTTATGCGTTATGCGTTATGCGTTATGCGTTATGCGTTATGCGTTATGCGTTATGCGTTATGCGTTATGCGTTATGCGTTATGCGTTATGCGTTATGCGTTATGCGTTATGCGTTATGCGTTATGCGTTATGCGTTATGCGTTATGCGTTATGCGTTATGCGTTATGCGTTATGCGTTATGCGTTATGCGTTATGCGTTATGCGTTATGCGTTATGCGTTATGCCTTATGCGTTATGCGTTATGCGTTATGCGTTATGCGTTATGCGTTATGCGCCATGCGTTATCCGTTATGCGTTATCCGTTATGCGTTACGCGTTATGCGTTATGCGTTATGCGTTATGCGTTAAGCGTTATACGTTATGCGATATGCGTTATGCGTTATGTGTTATGCGTTATGCGTTATGCGTTATGCGTTATGCGTTATGCGTTATGCGTTATGCGTTATGCGTAATGCGTTATGCGTTATGCGTTATGCGTTATGCGTTATGCGTTATGCGTTATGCGTTATGCGTTATGCGTTATGCGTTATGCGTTATGCGTTATGCGTTATGCGTTATGCGTTATGCGTTATGCGTTATGCGTTATGCGTTATGCGTTATGCGTTATGCGTTATGCGTTATGCGTTATGCGTTATGCGTTATGCGTTATGCGTTATGCGTTATGCGTTATGCGTTATGCGTTATGCGTTATGCGTTATGCGTTATGCGTTATGCGTTATGCGTTATGCGTTATGCGTTATGCGTTATGCGTTATGCGTTATGCGTTATGCGTTATGCGTTATGCGTTATGCGTTATGCGTTATGCGTTATGCGTTATGCGTTATGCGTTATGCGTTATGCGTTATGCGTTATGCGTTATGCGTTATGCGTTATGCGTTATGCGTTATGCGTTATGCGTTATGCGTTATGCGTTATGCGTTATGCGTTATGCGTTATGCGTTATGCGTTATGCGTTATGCGTTATGCGTTATGCGTTATGCGTTATGCGTTATGCGTTATGCGTTATGCGTTATGCGTTATGCGTTATGCGTTATGCGTTATGCGTTATGCGTTATGCGTTATGCGTTATGCGTTACGCGTTATGCGTTATGCGTTATGCGTTATGCGTTATGCGTTATGCGTTATGCGTTATGCGTTATGCGTTATGCGTTAAGCGTTATGCGTTATGCGTTATGCGTTATGCGTTATGCCTTATGCGTTATGCGTTATGCGTTATGCGTTATGCGTTATGCGTTATGCGCCATGCGTTATCCGTTATGCGTTATCCGTTATGCGTTACGCGTTATGCGTTATGCGTTATGCGTTATGCGTTATGCGTTATGCGTTATGCGTTATGCCTTATGCGTTATGCGTTATGCGTTATGCGTTATGCGTTATGCGCCATGCGTTATCCGTTATGCGTTATCCGTTATGCGTTACGCGTTATGCGTTATGCGTTATGCGTTATGCGTTAAGCGTTATACGTTATGCGATATGCGTTATGCGTTATGTGTTATGCGTTATGCGTTATACGTTATGCGTTATGCGTTATGCGTTATGCGTTATGCGTTATGCGTTATGCGTTATGCGTTATGCGTTATGCGTTATGCGTTATGCGTTATGCGTTATGCGTTATGCGTTATGCGTTATGTGTTATGCGTTATGCGTTAAGCGTTATACGTTATGCGTTATGCGTTATGTGTTATGCGTTATGCGTTATGTGTTATGCGTTGTGCTTTACGGGTTATGCGATATGCGTTATGCGTTATGACTTTTTCATTGAACGTTATGCGTTATGCGATATGCGTTATGCGTTATGCGTTATGCGTTATGCGTTATGCGTTATGCGTTATGCGATATGCGTTATGCGTTATGCGTTATGCGTTATGCGTCATGCGTTATCCGTTATGCGTTATGCGTTATGCGTTATGCGTTATGCGTTATTCGTTATGCGTTATGCGTTATGCGTTATGCGTTATGCGTTATGCGTTGTGCGTTATGCGTTATGCGTAATGCGTTATGCGTTATGCGTTATGCGTTATGCGTTATGCGTTATGCGTTATGCGTTATGCGTTATGCGTTATGCGTTATGCGTTATGCGTTATGCGTTATGCGTTATGCGTTATGCGTTATGCGTTATGCGTTATGCGTTATGCGTTATGCGTTATGCGTTATGCGTTATGCGTTATGCGTTATGCGTTATGCGTTATGCGTTATGCGTTATGCGTTATGCGTTATGCGTTATGCGTTATGCGTTATGCGTTATGCGTTATGCGTTATGCGTTATGCGTTATGCGTTATGCGTTATGCGTTATGCGTTATGCGTTATGCGTTATGCGTTATGCGTTATGCGTTATGCGTTATGCGTTATGCGTTATGCGTTATGCGTTATGCGTTATGCGTTATGCGTTATGCGTTATGCGTTATGCGTTATGCGTTATGCGTTATGCGTTATGCGTTATGCGTTATGCGTTATGCGTTATGCGTTATGCGTTATGCGTTATGCGTTATGCGTTATGCGTTATGCGTTATGCGTTATGCGTTATGCGTTATGCGTTATGCGTTATGCGTTATGCGTTATGCGTTATGCGTTATGCGTTATGCGTTATGCGTTAGGCGTTACGCGTTACGCGTTACGCGTTATGCGTTATGCGTTATGCGTTACGCGTTATGCGTTATGCGTTATGCGTTATGCGTTATGCGTTATGCGTTATGCGTTATGCGTTATGCGTTATGCGTTATGCGTTATGCGTTATGCGTTATGCGTTATGCGTTATGCGTTATGCGTTATGCGTTATGCGTTATGCGTTATGCGTTATGCGTTATGCGTTATGCGTTATGCGTTATGCGTTATGCGTTATGCGTTATGCGTTATGCGTTATGCGTTATGCGTTACGCGTTATGCGTTATGCGTTATGCGTTATGCGTTATGCGTTATGCGTTATGCGTTATGCGTTACGCGTTACGCGTTATGCGTTATGCGTTATGCGTTATGTGTTATGCGTTATGCGTTATGTGTTATGCGTTGTGCTTTACGGGTTATGCGATATGCGTTATGCGTTATGACTTTTTCATTGAACGTTATGCGTTATGCGATATGCGTTATGCGTTATGCGTTATGCGTTATGCGTTATGCGTTATGCGTTATGCGTTATGCGTTATGCGTTATGCGTTATGCGTTATGCGTTATGCGTTATGCGTTATGCGTTATGCGTTATGCGTTATGCGTTATGCGTTATGCGTTATGCGTTATGCGTTATGCGTTATGCGTTATGCGTTATGCGTTATGCGTTATGCGTTATGCGTTATGCCTTATGCGTTATGCGTTATGCGTTATGCGTTATGCGTTATGCGTTATGCGCCATGCGTTATCCGTTATGCGTTATCCGTTATGCGTTACGCGTTATGCGTTATGCGTTATGCGTTATGCGTTAAGCGTTATACGTTATGCGATATGCGTTATGCGTTATGTGTTATGCGTTATGCGTTATGCGTTATGCGTTATGCGTTATGCGTTATGCGTTATGCGTTATGCGTTATGCGTAATGCGTTATGCGTTATGCGTTATGCGTTATGCGTTATGCGTTATGCGTTATGCGTTATGCGTTATGCGTTATGCGTTATGCGTTATGCGTTATGCGTTATGCGTTATGCGTTATGCGTTATGCGTTATGCGTTATGCGTTATGCGTTATGCGTTATGCGTTATGCGTTATGCGTTATGCGTTATGCGTTATGCGTTATGCGTTATGCGTTATGCGTTATGCGTTATGCGTTATGCGTTATGCGTTATGCGTTATGCGTTATGCGTTATGCGTTATGCGTTATGCGTTATGCGTTATGCGTTATGCGTTATGCGTTATGCGTTATGCGTTATGCGTTATGCGTTATGCGTTATGCGTTATGCGTTATGCGTTATGCGTTATGCGTTATGCGTTATGCGTTATGCGTTATGCGTTATGCGTTATGCGTTATGCGTTATGCGTTATGCGTTATGCGTTATGCGTTATGCGTTATGCGTTATGCGTTATGCGTTATGCGTTATGCGTTATGCGTTATGCGTTATGCGTTATGCGTTATGCGTTATGCGTTATGCGTTATGCGTTATGCGTTATGCGTTATGCGTTATGCGTTATGCGTTATGCGTTATGCGTTATGCGTTATGCGTTACGCGTTATGCGTTATGCGTTATGCGTTATGCGTTATGCGTTATGCGTTATGCGTTATGCGTTATGCGTTATGCGTTATGCGTTAAGCGTTATGCGTTATGCGTTATGCGTTATGCGTTATGCCTTATGCGTTATGCGTTATGCGTTATGCGTTATGCGTTATGCGTTATGCGCCATGCGTTATCCGTTATGCGTTATCCGTTATGCGTTACGCGTTATGCGTTATGCGTTATGCGTTATGCGTTATGCGTTATGCGTTATGCCTTATGCGTTATGCGTTATGCGTTATGCGTTATGCGTTATGCGTTATGCGTTATGCGCCATGCGTTATCCGTTATGCGTTATCCGTTATGCGTTACGCGTTATGCGTTATGCGTTATGCGTTATGCGTTAAGCGTTATACGTTATGCGATATGCGTTATGCGTTATGTGTTATGCGTTATGCGTTATACGTTATGCGTTATGCGTTATGCGTTATGCGTTATGCGTTATGCGTTATGCGTTATGCGTTATGCGTTATGCGTTATGCGTTATGCGTTATGCGTTATGCGTTATGCGTTATGCGTTATGCGTTATGTGTTATGCGTTATGCGTTAAGCGTTATACGTTATGCGTTATGCGTTATGTGTTATGCGTTATGCGTTATGTGTTATGCGTTGTGCTTTACGGGTTATGCGATATGCGTTATGCGTTATGACTTTTTCATTGAACGTTATGCGTTATGCGATATGCGTTATGCGTTATGCGTTATGCGTTATGCGTTATGCGTTATGCGTTATGCGATATGCGTTATGCGTTATGCGTTATGCGTTATGCGTCATGCGTTATCCGTTATGCGTTATGCGTTATGCGTTATGCGTTATGCGTTATTCGTTATGCGTTATGCGTTATGCGTTATGCGTTATGCGTTATGCGTTGTGCGTTATGCGTTATGCGTAATGCGTTATGCGTTATGCGTTATGCGTTATGCGTTATGCGTTATGCGTTATGCGTTATGCGTTATGCGTTATGCGTTATGCGTTATGCGTTATGCGTTATGCGTTATGCGTTATGCGTTATGCGTTATGCGTTATGCGTTATGCGTTATGCGTTATGCGTTATGCGTTATGCGTTATGCGTTATGCGTTATGCGTTATGCGTTATGCGTTATGCGTTATGCGTTATGCGTTATGCGTTATGCGTTATGCGTTATGCGTTATGCGTTATGCGTTATGCGTTATGCGTTATGCGTTATGCGTTATGCGTTATGCGTTATGCGTTATGCGTTATGCGTTATGCGTTATGCGTTATGCGTTATGCGTTATGCGTTATGCGTTATGCGTTATGCGTTATGCGTTATGCGTTATGCGTTATGCGTTACGCGTTATGCGTTATGCGTTATGCGTTATGCGTTATGCGTTATGCGTTATGCGTTATGCGTTATGCGTTATGCGTTATGCGTTAAGCGTTATGCGTTATGCGTTATGCGTTATGCGTTATGCCTTATGCGTTATGCGTTATGCGTTATGCGTTATGCGTTATGCGTTATGCGCCATGCGTTATCCGTTATGCGTTATCCGTTATGCGTTACGCGTTATGCGTTATGCGTTATGCGTTATGCGTTATGCGTTATGCGTTATGCCTTATGCGTTATGCGTTATGCGTTATGCGTTATGCGTTATGCGTTATGCGTTATGCGCCATGCGTTATCCGTTATGCGTTATCCGTTATGCGTTACGCGTTATGCGTTATGCGTTATGCGTTATGCGTTAAGCGTTATACGTTATGCGATATGCGTTATGCGTTATGTGTTATGCGTTATGCGTTATACGTTATGCGTTATGCGTTATGCGTTATGCGTTATGCGTTATGCGTTATGCGTTATGCGTTATGCGTTATGCGTTATGCGTTATGCGTTATGCGTTATGCGTTATGCGTTATGTGTTATGCGTTATGCGTTAAGCGTTATACGTTATGCGTTATGCGTTATGTGTTATGCGTTATGCGTTATGTGTTATGCGTTGTGCTTTACGGGTTATGCGATATGCGTTATGCGTTATGACTTTTTCATTGAACGTTATGCGTTATGCGATATGCGTTATGCGTTATGCGTTATGCGTTATGCGTTATGCGTTATGCGTTATGCGATATGCGTTATGCGTTATGCGTTATGCGTTATGCGTCATGCGTTATCCGTTATGCGTTATGCGTTATGCGTTATGCGTTATTCGTTATGCGTTATGCGTTATGCGTTATGCGTTATGCGTTATGCGTTATGCGTTGTGCGTTATGCGTTATGCGTAATGCGTTATGCGTTATGCGTTATGCGTTATGCGTTATGCGTTATGCGTTATGCGTTATGCGTTATGCGTTATGCGTTATGCGTTATGCGTTATGCGTTATGCGTTATGCGTTATGCGTTATGCGTTATGCGTTATGCGTTATGCGTTATGCGTTATGCGTTATGCGTTATGCGTTATGCGTTATGCGTTATGCGTTATGCGTTATGCGTTATGAGTTATGCGTTATGCGTTAGGCGTTACGCGTTACGCGTTACGCGTTACGCGTTATGCGTTATGCGTTACGCGTTACGCGTTATGCGTTATGCGTTATGCGTTATGCGTTATGCGTTATGCGTTATGCGTTATGCGTTATGCGTTATGCGTTATGCGTTATGCGATATGCGTCATGCGATATGCGTTATTCGTTATGCGTTATGCGATATGCGTTATTCGTTATGCGTTATGCGTTATGCGTTATGCGTTATGCGTTATGCGTTATGCGTTATGCGTTATGCGTTATGCGTTATGCGTTATGCGTTATGCGTTATGCGTTATGCGTTATGCGTTATGCGTTATGCGTTATGCGTTATGCGTTATGCGTTATGCGTTATGCGTTATGCGTTATGCGTTATGCGTTATGCGTTATGCGTTATGCGTTATGCGTTATGCGTTATGCGTTATGCGTTATGCGTAATGCGTTATGCGTTATGCGTTATGCGTTATGCGTTATGCGTTATGCGTTATGCGTTATGCGTTATGCGTTATGCGTTATGCGTTATGCGTTATGCGTTATGCGTTATGCGTTATGCGTTATGCGTTATGCGTTATGCGTTATGCGTTATGCGTTATGCGTTATGCGTTATGCGTTAGGCGTTACGCGTTACGCGTTACGCGTTATGCGTTATGCGTTATGCGTTACGCGTTATGCGTTATGCGTTATGCGTTATGCGTTATGCGTTATGCGTTATGCGTTATGCGTTATGCGTTATGCGTTATGCGTTATGCGATATGCGTCATGCGATATGCGTTATTCGTTATGCGTTATGCGATATGCGTTATTCGTTATGCGTTATGCGTTATGCGTTATGCGTTATGCGTTATGCGTTATGCGTTATGCGTTATGCGTTATGCGTTATGCGTTATGCGTTATGCGTTATGCGTTATGCGTTATGCGTTATGCGTTATGCGTTATGCGTTATGCGTTATGCGTTATGCGTTATGCGTTATGCGTTATGCGTTATGCGTTATGCGTCATGCGTCATGCGTTATGCGTTATGCGTTATGCGTTATGCGTTATGCGTTATGCGTTATGCGTTATGCGTTATGCGTTATGCGTTATGCGTTATGCGTTATGCGTTATGCGTTATGCGTTATGCGTTATGCGTTATGCGTTATGCGTTATGCGTTATGCGTTATGCGTTATGCGTTATGCGTTATGCGTTATGCGTTATGCGTTATGCGTTATGCGTTATGCGTTATGCGTTATGCGTTATGCGTTATGCGTTATGCGTTATGCGTTATGCGTTATGCGTTACGCGTTACGCGTTATGCGTTATGCGTTATGCGTTATGCGTTACGCGTTATGCGTTATGCGTTATGCGTTATGCGTTATGCGTTATGCGTTATGCGTTATGCGTTATGCGTTATGCGTTATGCGATATGCGTCATGCGTTAAGCGTTATGCGTTATGCATTATGCGTTATCCGTTATGCGTTATGCGTTATGCGTAATGCGTTATGCGTTATGCGTTATGCGTTACGCGTTATGCGTTATGCGTTATGCGTTATGCGTTATGCGTTATGCGTTATGCGTTATGCGTTATGCGTTATGCGTTATGCGTTATGCGTTATGCGTTATGCGTTATGCGTTATGCGTTATGCGTTATGCGTTACGCGTTACGCGTTATGCGTTATGCGTTATGCGTTTTGCGTTACGCGTTATGCGTTACGCGTTATGCGTTATGCGTTATGCGTTATGCGTTATGCGTTATGCGTTATGCGTTATGCGTTATGCGTTATGCGTTATGCGATACGCGTCATGCGTTAAGCGTTATGCGTTATGCATTATGCGTTATCCGTTATGCGTTATGCGTTATGCGTAATGCGTTATGAGTAATGTGTCATGCGTTATGCGTTATGCGTTATGCGTTATGCGTTATGCGTTACGCGTTATGCGTTATGCGTTATGCGTTATGCGTTATGCGTTATGCGTTATGCGTTATGCGTTATGCGTTATGCGTTATGCGTTATGCGTTACGCGTTATGCGTTATGCGTTATGCGTTATGCGTTATGCGTTATGCGTTATGCGTTATGCGTTATGCGTTATGCGTTATGCGTTATGCGTTATGCGTTATGCGTTATGCGTTATGCGTTATGCGTTATGCGATATGCGTCATGCGTTAAGCGTTATGCGTTATGCATTATGCGTTATCCGTCATGCGTTATGCGTTATGCGTAATGCGTTATGCGTTATGCGTTATGCGTTACGCGTTATGCGTTATGCGTTATGCGTTATGCGTTATGCGTTATGCGTTATGCGTTATGCGTTATGCGTTATGCGTTATGCGTTATGCGTTATGCGTTATGCGTTATGCGTTATGCGTTATGCGTTATGCGTTATGCGTTATGCGTTATGCGTTATGCGTTATGCGTTATGCGTTATGCGTTATGCGTTATGCGTTATGCGTTATGCGTTATGCGTTATGCGTTATGCGTTATGCGTTATGCGTTATGCGTTATGCGTTATGCGTTATGCGTTATGCGTTATGCGTTATGCGTTATGCGTTATGCGTTATGCGTTATGCGTTATGCGTTATGCGTTATGCGTTATGCGTTATGCGTTATGCGTTATGCGTTATGCGTTATGCGTTATGCGTTATGCGTTAGGCGTTACGCGTTACGCGTTACGCGTTATGCGTTATGCGTTATGCGTTACGCGTTATGCGTTATGCGTTATGCGTTATGCGTTATGCGTTATGCGTTATGCGTTATGCGTTATGCGTTATGCGATATGCGTCATGCGATATGCGTTATTCGTTATGCGTTATGCGATATGCGTTATTCGTTATGCGTTATGCGTTATGCGTTATGCGTTATGCGTTATGCGTTATGCGTTATGCGTTATGCGTTATGCGTTATGCGTTATGCGTTATGCGTTATGCGTTATGCGTTATGCGTTATGCGTTATGCGTTATGCGTTATGCGTTATGCGTTATGCGTTATGCGTTATGCGTTAT
The DNA here is from genome assembly GCF_051020765.1 of Lasioglossum baleicum. Lineage (NCBI taxonomy): Eukaryota > Metazoa > Arthropoda > Insecta > Hymenoptera > Halictidae > Lasioglossum > Lasioglossum baleicum. The sequence continues at coordinate 328,039 of NW_027469153.1, read as the reverse complement.
GCGTTATGCGTTATGCGTTATGCGTTATGCGTTATGCGTTATGCGTTATGCGTTATGCGTTATGCGTTATGAGTTATGCGTTATGCGTTAGGCGTTACGCGTTACGCGTTACGCGTTACGCGTTATGCGTTATGCGTTACGCGTTACGCGTTATGCGTTATGCGTTATGCGTTATGCGTTATGCGTTATGCGTTATGCGTTATGCGTTATGCGTTATGCGTTATGCGTTATGCGTTATGCGTTATGCGTTATGCGTCATGCGTTATGCGTTATGCGTTATGCGTTATGCGTTATGCGTTATGCGTTATGCGTTATGCGTTATGCGTTATGCGTTATGCGTTATGCGTTATGCGTTATGCGTTATGCGTTATGCGTTACGCGTTACGCGTTATGCGTTATGCGTTATGCGTTATGCGTTACGCGTTATGCGTTATGCGTTATGCGTTATGCGTTATGCGTTATGCGTTATGCGTTATGCGTTATGCGTTATGCGTTATGCGATATGCGTCATGCGTTAAGCGTTATGCGTTATGCATTATGCGTTATCCGTTATGCGTTATGCGTTATGCGTAATGCGTTATGCGTTATGCGTTATGCGTTACGCGTTATGCGTTATGCGTTATGCGTTATGCGTTATGCGTTATGCGTTATGCGTTATGCGTTATGCGTTATGCGTTATGCGTTATGCGTTATGCGTTACGCGTTACGCGTTATGCGTTATGCGTTATGCGTTATGCGTTACGCGTTATGCGTTATGCGTTATGCGTTATGCGTTATGCGTTATGCGTTATGCGTTATGCGTTATGCGTTATGCGTTATGCGATATGCGTCATGCGTTAAGCGTTATGCGTTATGCATTATGCGTTATCCGTTATGCGTTATGCGTTATGCGTAATGCGTTATGCGTTATGCGTTATGCGTTACGCGTTATGCGTTATGCGTTATGCGTTATGCGTTATGCGTTATGCGTTATGCGTTATGCGTTATGCGTTATGCGTTATGCGTTATGCGTTATGCGTTATGCGTTATGCGTTATGCGTTATGCGTTACGCGTTACGCGTTATGCGTTATGCGTTATGCGTTTTGCGTTACGCGTTATGCGTTATGCGTTATGCGTTATGCGTTATGCGTTATGCGTTATGCGTTATGCGTTATGCGTTATGCGTTATGCGATACGCGTCATGCGTTAAGCGTTATGCGTTATGCATTATGCGTTATCCGTTATGCGTTATGCGTTATGCGTAATGCGTTATGAGTAATGTGTCATGCGTTATGCGTTATGCGTTATGCGTTATGCGTTATGCGTTACGCGTTATGCGTTATGCGTTATGCGTTATGCGTTATGCGTTATGCGTTATGCGTTATGCGTTATGCGTTATGCGTTATGCGTTATGCGTTATGCGTTACGCGTTATGCGTTATGCGTTATGCGTTATGCGTTATGCGTTATGCGTTATGCGTTATGCGTTATGCGTTATGCGTTATGCGTTATGCGTTATGCGTTATGCGTTATGCGTTATGCGATATGCGTCATGCGTTAAGCGTTATGCGTTATGCATTATGCGTTATCCGTCATGCGTTATGCGTTATGCGTAATGCGTTATGCGTTATGCGTTATGCGTTACGCGTTATGCGTTATGCGTTATGCGTTATGCGTTATGCGTTATGCGTTATGCGTTATGCGTTATGCGTTATGCGTTATGCGTTATGCGTTATGCGTTATGCGTTACGCGTTACGCGTTATGCGTTATGCGTTATGCGTTTTGCGTTACGCGTTATGCGTTACGCGTTATGCGTTATGCGTTATGCGTTATGCGTTATGCGTTATGCGTTATGCGTTATGCGTTATGCGTTATGCGTTATGCGTTATGCGTTATGCGTTATGCGATACGCGTCATGCGTTAAGCGTTATGCGTTATGCATTATGCGTTATCCGTTATGCGTTATGCGTTATGCGTTATGCGTAATGCGTTATGAGTAATGTGTCATGCGTTATGCGTTATTCGTTAAGCGTTATGCGTAATGCGTTATGAGTAATGTGTCATGCGTTATGCGTTATTCGTTAAGCGTTATGCGTTATGCGTTATGCGTTATGCGTTATGCGTTATGCGTTATGCGTTATGCGTTATGCGTTATGCGTTATGCGTTATGCGTTATGCGTTATGCGTTATGCGTTATGCGTTATGCGTTATGCGTTATGCGTTATGCGTTATGCGTTATGCGTTATGCGTTATGCGTTATGCGTTATGCGTTATGCGTTATGCGTTATGCGTTATGCGTTATGCGTTATGCGTTATGCGTTATGCGTTAAGCGTTATGCGTTATGCGATATGCGTTATTCGTTATGCGTTATGCGTTATGCGTTATGCGTTATGCGTTATGCGTTATGCGTTATGCGTTATGCGTTATGCGTTATGCGTTATGCGTTATGCGTTATGCGTTATGCGTTACGCGTTACGCGTTATGCGTTATGCGTTAAGCGTTATACGTTATGCGATATGCGTTATGCGTTATGTGTTATGCGTTATGCGTTATGCGTTATGCGTTATGCGTTATGCGTTATGCGTTATGCGTTATGCGTTATGCGTTATGTGTTATGCGTTATGCGTTATGTGTTATGCGTTGTGCTTTACGGGTTATGCGATATGCGTTATGCGTTATGACTTTTTCATTGAACGTTATGCGTTATGCGATATGCGTTATGCGTTATGCGTTATGCGTTATGCGTTATGCGTTATGCGTTATGCGTTATGCGTTATGCGTTATGCGTTATGCGTTATGCGATATGCGTCATGCGTTAAGCGTTATGCGTTATGCATTATGCGTTATCCGTTATGCGTTATGCGTTATGCGTTATGCGTAATGCGTTATGCGTTATGCGTTATGCGTTACGCGTTATGCGTTATGCGTTATGCGTTATGCGTTATGCGTTATGCGTTATGCGTTATGCGTTATGCGTTACGCGTTACGCGTTATGCGTTATGCGTTATGCGTTATGCGTTATGCGTTATGCGTTATGCGTTATGCGTTACGCGTTACGCGTTATGCGTTATGCGTTAAGCGTTATACGTTATGCGATATGCGTTATGCGTTATGTGTTATGCGTTATGCGTTATGCGTTATGCGTTATGCGTTATGCGTTATGCGTTATGCGTTATGCGTTATGCGTTATGCGTTATGTGTTATGCGTTATGCGTTATGTGTTATGCGTTGTGCTTTACGGGTTATGCGATATGCGTTATGCGTTATGACTTTTTCATTGAACGTTATGCGTTATGCGATATGCGTTATGCGTTATGCGTTATGCGTTATGCGTTATGCGTTATGCGTTATGCGTTATGCGTTATGCGTTATGCGTTATGCGTTATGCGTTATGCGTTATGCGTTATGTGTTATGCGTTGTGCTTTACGGGTTATGCGATATGCGTTATGCGTTATGACTTTTTCATTGAACGTTATGCGTTATGCGATATGCGTTATGCGTTATGCGTTATGCGTTATGCGTTATGCGTTATGCGTTATGCGTTATGCGTTATGCGTTATCCGTTATGCGTTATGCGTTATGCGTTATGCGTTATGCTTTATGCGTTATGCGTTATGCGTTATGCGTTATGCGTTATGCGTTATGCGTTATGCGTTATGCGTTATGCGTTATGCGTTATGCGTTATGCGTTATGCGTTATGCGTTATGCGTTATGCGTTATGCGTTATGCGTTATGCGTTATGCGTTATGCGTTATGCGTTATGCGTTATGCGTTATGCGTTATGCGTTATGCGTTATGCGATACGCGTCATGCGTTAAGCGTTATGCGTTATGCATTATGCGTTATCCGTTATGCGTTATGCGTTATGCGTAATGCGTTATGAGTAATGTGTCATGCGTTATGCGTTATTCGTTAAGCGTTATGCGTAATGCGTTATGAGTAATGTGTCATGCGTTATGCGTTATGCGTTATTCGTTAAGCGTTATGCGTTATGCGTTATGCGTTATGCGTTATGCGTTATGCGTTATGCGTTATGCGTTATGCGTTATGCGTTATGCGTTATGCGTTATGCGTTATGCGTTATGCGTTATGCGTTATGCGTTATGCGTTATGCGTTATGCGTTATGCGTTATGCGTTATGCGTTATGCGTTATGCGTTATGCGTTATGCGTTATGCGTTATGCGTTATGCGTTATGCGTTATGCGTTATGCGTTATGCGTTATGCGTTATGCGTTATGCGTTATGCGTTATGCGTTATGCGTTATGCGTTATGCGTTATGCGTTATGCGTTATGCGTTATGCGTTATGCGTTATGCGTTATGCGTTATGCGTTATGCGTTATGCGTTATGCTTTATGCGTTATGCTTTATGCGTTATGCGTTATGCGTTATGCGTTATGCGTTATGCGTTACGCGTTATGCGTTATGCGTTATGCGTTATGCGTTATGCGTTATGCGTTATGCGTTATGCGTTATGCGTTATGCGTTATGCGTTATGCGTTATGCGTTATGCGTTATGCGTTATGCGTTATGCGTTATGCGTTATGCGTTATGCGTTATGCGTTATGCGTTATGCGTTATGCGTTATGCGTTATGCGTTATGCGTTATGCGTTATGCGTTATGCGTTATGCGTTATGCGTTATGCGTTAAGCGTTATGCGTTATGCGATATGCGTTATTCGTTATGCGTTATGCGTTATGCGTTATGCGTTATGCGTTATGCGTTATGCGTTATGCGTTATGCGTTATGCGTTATGCGTTATGCGTTATGCGTTATGCGTTATGCGTTATGCGTTATGCGTTATGCGTTATGCGTTATGCGTTATGCGTTATGCGTTATGCGTTATGCGTTATGCGTTATGCGTTATGCGTTATGCGTTATGCGTTATGCGTTAGGCGTTATGCGTTACGCGTTACGCGTTATGCGTTATGCGTTAAGCGTTATACGTTATGCGATATGCGTTATGCGTTATGTGTTATGCGTTATGCGTTATGCGTTATGCGTTATGTGTTATGTGTGATGCGTTATGCGTTATGTGTTATGCGTTGTGCTTTACGGGTTATGCGATATGCGTTATGCGTTATGACTTTTTCATTGAACGTTATGCGTTATGCGTTATGCGTTATGCGTTATGCGTTATGCGTTATGCGTTATGCGTTATGCGTTATGCGTTATGCGTTATGCGTTATGCGTTATGCGTTATGCGTTATGCGTTATGCGTTATGCGTTATGCGTTATGCGTTATGCGTTATGCGTTATGCGTTATGCGTTATGCGTTATGCGTTATGCGTTATGTGTTATGCGTTATGCGTTATGCGTTATGCGTTATGCGTTATGCGTTATGCGTTATGCGTTATGCGTTATGCGTTATGCGTTATGCGTTATGCGTTATGCGTTATGCGTTATGCGTTATGCGTTATGCGTTATGCGTTATGCGTTATGCGTTATGCGTTATGCGTTATGCGTTATGCGTTATGCGTTATGCGTTATGCGTTATGCGTTATGCGTTATGCGTTATGCGTTATGCGTTATGCGTTATGCGTTATGCGTTATGCGTTATGCGTTATGCGTTATGCGTTATGCGTTATGCGTTATGCGTTATGCGTTATGCGTTATGCGTTATGCGTTATGCGTTATGCGTTATTCGTTAAGCGTTATGCGTTATGCGTTATGCGTTATGCGTTATGCGTTATGCGTTATGCGTTATGCGTTATGCGTTATGCGTTATGCGTTATGCGTTATGCGTTATGCGTTATGCGTTATGCGTTATGCGTTATGCGTTATGCGTTATGCGTTATGCTTTATGCGTTATGCGTTATGCGTTATGCGTTATGCGTTATGCGTTATGCGTTATGCGTTATGCGTTATGCGTTATGCGTTATGCGTTATGCGTTATGCGTTATGCGTTATGCGTTATGCGTTATGCGTTATGCGTTATGCGTTATGCGTTATGCGTTATGCGTTATGCGTTATGCGTTATGCGTTATGCGTTATGCGTTATGCGTTATGCGTTATGCGTTATGCGTTATGCGTTATGCGTTATGCGTTATGCGTTATGCGTTATGCGTTATGCGTTATGCGTTATGCGTTATGCGTTATGCGTTATGCGTTATGCGTTATGCGTTATGCGTTATGCGTTATGCGTTATGCGTTATGCGTTATGCGTTATGCGTTAAGCGTTATGCGTTATGCGTTACGCGTTATGCGTTATGCGTTATGCGTTATGCGTTATGCGTTATGCGTTATGCGTTATGCGTTATGCGTTATGCGTTATGCGTTATGCGTTACGCGTTACGCGTTATGCGTTATGCGTTATGCGTTTTGCGTTACGCGTTATGCGTTACGCGTTATGCGTTATGCGTTATGCGTTATGCGTTATGCGTTATGCGTTATGCGTTATGCGTTATGCGTTATGCGTTATGCGTTATGCGTTATGCGTTATGCGATACGCGTCATGCGTTAAGCGTTATGCGTTATGCATTATGCGTTATCCGTTATGCGTTATGCGTTATGCGTTATGCGTAATGCGTTATGAGTAATGTGTCATGCGTTATGCGTTATTCGTTAAGCGTTATGCGTAATGCGTTATGAGTAATGTGTCATGCGTTATGCGTTATTCGTTAAGCGTTATGCGTTATGCGTTATGCGTTATGCGTTATGCGTTATGCGTTATGCGTTATGCGTTATGCGTTATGCGTTATGCGTTATGCGTTATGCGTTATGCGTTATGCGTTATGCGTTATGCGTTATGCGTTATGCGTTATGCGTTATGCGTTATGCGTTATGCGTTATGCGTTATGCGTTATGCGTTATGCGTTATGCGTTATGCGTTATGCGTTATGCTTTATGCGTTATGCTTTATGCGTTATGCGTTATGCGTTATGCGTTATGCGTTATGCGTTATGCGTTACGCGTTATGCGTTATGCGTTATGCGTTATGCGTTATGCGTTATGCGTTATGCGTTATGCGTTATGCGTTATGCGTTATGCGTTATGCGTTATGCGTTATGCGTTATGCGTTATGCGTTATGCGTTATGCGTTATGCGTTATGCGTTATGCGTTATTCGTTAAGCGTTATGCGTTATGCGTTATGCGTTATGCGTTATGCGTTATGCGTTATGCGTTATGCGTTATGCGTTATGCGTTATGCGTTATGCGTTATGCGTTATGCGTTATGCGTTATGCGTTATGCGTTATGCGTTATGCGTTATGCGTTATGCTTTATGCGTTATGCGTTATGCGTTATGCGTTATGCGTTATGCGTTATGCGTTATGCGTTATGCGTTATGCGTTATGCGTTATGCGTTATGCGTTATGCGTTATGCGTTATGCGTTATGCGTTATGCGTTATGCGTTATGCGTTATGCGTTATGCGTTATGCGTTATGCGTTATGCGTTATGCGTTATGCGTTATGCGTTATGCGTTATGCGTTATGCGTTATGCGTTATGCGTTATGCGTTATGCGTTATGCGTTATGCGTTATGCGTTATGCGTTATGCGTTATGCGTTATGCGTTATGCGTTATGCGTTATGCGTTATGCGTTATGCGTTATGCGTTATGCGTTATGCGTTATGCGTTAAGCGTTATGCGTTATGCGTTACGCGTTATGCGTTATGCGTTATGCGTTATGCGTTATGCGTTATGCGTTATGCGTTATGCGTTATGCGTTATGCGTTATGCGTTATGCGTTACGCGTTACGCGTTATGCGTTATGCGTTATGCGTTTTGCGTTACGCGTTATGCGTTACGCGTTATGCGTTATGCGTTATGCGTTATGCGTTATGCGTTATGCGTTATGCGTTATGCGTTATGCGTTATGCGTTATGCGTTATGCGTTATGCGTTATGCGATACGCGTCATGCGTTAAGCGTTATGCGTTATGCATTATGCGTTATCCGTTATGCGTTATGCGTTATGCGTTATGCGTAATGCGTTATGAGTAATGTGTCATGCGTTATGCGTTATTCGTTAAGCGTTATGCGTAATGCGTTATGAGTAATGTGTCATGCGTTATGCGTTATTCGTTAAGCGTTATGCGTTATGCGTTATGCGTTATGCGTTATGCGTTATGCGTTATGCGTTATGCGTTATGCGTTATGCGTTATGCGTTATGCGTTATGCGTTATGCGTTATGCGTTATGCGTTATGCGTTATGCGTTATGCGTTATGCGTTATGCGTTATGCGTTATGCGTTATGCGTTATGCGTTATGCGTTATGCGTTATGCGTTATGCGTTATGCGTTATGCGTTATGCGTTATGCGTTATGCGTTATGCGTTATGCGTTATGCGTTATGCGTTATGCGTTATGCGTTATGCGTTATGCGTTAGGCGTTATGCGTTACGCGTTACGCGTTATGCGTTATGCGTTAAGCGTTATACGTTATGCGATATGCGTTATGCGTTATGTGTTATGCGTTATGCGTTATGCGTTATGCGTTATGTGTTATGTGTGATGCGTTATGCGTTATGTGTTATGCGTTGTGCTTTACGGGTTATGCGATATGCGTTATGCGTTATGACTTTTTCATTGAACGTTATGCGTTATGCGTTATGCGTTATGCGTTATGCGTTATGCGTTATGCGTTATGCGTTATGCGTTATGCGTTATGCGTTATGCGTTATGCGTTATGCGTTATGCGTTATGCGTTATGCGTTATGCGTTATGCGTTATGCGTTATGCGTTATGCGTTATGCGTTATGCGTTATGCGTTATGCGTTATGCGTTATGCGTTATGCGTTATGCGTTATGTGTTATGCGTTATGCGTTATGCGTTATGCGTTATGCGTTATGCGTTATGCGTTATGCGTTATGCGTTATGCGTTATGCGTTATGCGTTATGCGTTATGCGTTATGCGTTATGCGTTATGCGTTATGCGTTATGCGTTATGCGTTATGCGTTATGCGTTATGCGTTATGCGTTATGCGTTATGCGTTATGCGTTATGCGTTATGCGTTATGCGTTATGCGTTATGCGTTATGCGTTATGCGTTATGCGTTATGCGTTATGCGTTATGCGTTATGCGTTATGCGTTATGCGTTATGCGTTATGCGTTATGCGTTATGCGTTATGCGTTATGCGTTATGCGTTATGCGTTATGCGTTATTCGTTAAGCGTTATGCGTTATGCGTTATGCGTTATGCGTTATGCGTTATGCGTTATGCGTTATGCGTTATGCGTTATGCGTTATGCGTTATGCGTTATGCGTTATGCGTTATGCGTTATGCGTTATGCGTTATGCGTTATGCGTTATGCGTTATGCTTTATGCGTTATGCGTTATGCGTTATGCGTTATGCGTTATGCGTTATGCGTTATGCGTTATGCGTTATGCGTTATGCGTTATGCGTTATGCGTTATGCGTTATGCGTTATGCGTTATGCGTTATGCGTTATGCGTTATGCGTTATGCGTTATGCGTTATGCGTTATGCGTTATGCGTTATGCGTTATGCGTTATGCGTTATGCGTTATGCGTTATGCGTTATGCGTTATGCGTTATGCGTTATGCGTTATGCGTTATGCGTTATGCGTTATGCGTTATGCGTTATGCGTTATGCGTTATGCGTTATGCGTTATGCGTTATGCGTTATGCGTTATGCGTTATGCGTTATGCGTTATGCGTTATGCGTTATGCGTTAAGCGTTATGCGTTATGCGTTACGCGTTATGCGTTATGCGTTATGCGTTATGCGTTATGCGTTATGCGTTATGCGTTATGCGTTATGCGTTATGCGTTATGCGTTATGCGTTACGCGTTACGCGTTATGCGTTATGCGTTATGCGTTTTGCGTTACGCGTTATGCGTTACGCGTTATGCGTTATGCGTTATGCGTTATGCGTTATGCGTTATGCGTTATGCGTTATGCGTTATGCGTTATGCGTTATGCGTTATGCGTTATGCGTTATGCGATACGCGTCATGCGTTAAGCGTTATGCGTTATGCATTATGCGTTATCCGTTATGCGTTATGCGTTATGCGTTATGCGTAATGCGTTATGAGTAATGTGTCATGCGTTATGCGTTATTCGTTAAGCGTTATGCGTAATGCGTTATGAGTAATGTGTCATGCGTTATGCGTTATTCGTTAAGCGTTATGCGTTATGCGTTATGCGTTATGCGTTATGCGTTATGCGTTATGCGTTATGCGTTATGCGTTATGCGTTATGCGTTATGCGTTATGCGTTATGCGTTATGCGTTATGCGTTATGCGTTATGCGTTATGCGTTATGCGTTATGCGTTATGCGTTATGCGTTATGCGTTATGCGTTATGCGTTATGCGTTATGCGTTATGCGTTATGCGTTATGCTTTATGCGTTATGCTTTATGCGTTATGCGTTATGCGTTATGCGTTATGCGTTATGCGTTATGCGTTACGCGTTATGCGTTATGCGTTATGCGTTATGCGTTATGCGTTATGCGTTATGCGTTATGCGTTATGCGTTATGCGTTATGCGTTATGCGTTATGCGTTATGCGTTATGCGTTATGCGTTATGCGTTATGCGTTATGCGTTATGCGTTATGCGTTATGCGTTATGCGTTATGCGTTATGCGTTATGCGTTATGCGTTATGCGTTATGCGTTATGCGTTAAGCGTTATGCGTTATGCGATATGCGTTATTCGTTATGCGTTATGCGTTATGCGTTATGCGTTATGCGTTATGCGTTATGCGTTATGCGTTATGCGTTATGCGTTATGCGTTATGCGTTATGCGTTACGCGTTACGCGTTATGCGTTATGCGTTAAGCGTTATACGTTATGCGTTATGCGTTATGCGTTAGGCGTTATGCGTTACGCGTTACGCGTTATGCGTTATGCGTTAAGCGTTATACGTTATGCGATATGCGTTATGCGTTATGTGTTATGCGTTATGCGTTATGCGTTATGCGTTATGTGTTATGTGTGATGCGTTATGCGTTATGAGTTATGCGTTGTGCTTTACGGGTTATGCGATATGCGTTATGCGTTATGACTTTTTCATTGAACGTTATGCGTTATGCGTTATGCGTTATGCGTTATGCGTTATGCGTTATGCGTTATGCGTTATGCGTTATGCGTTATGCGTTATGCGTTATGCGTTATGCGTTATGCGTTATGCGTTATGCGTTATGCGTTATGCGTTATGCGTTATGCGTTATGCGTTATGCGTTATGCGTTATGCGTTATGCGTTATGCGTTATGCGTTATGCGTTATGCGTTATGCGTTATGCGTTATGCGTTATGCGTTATGCGTTATGCGTTATGCGTTATGCGTTATGCGTTATGCGTTATGCGTTATGCGTTATGCGTTATGCGTTATGCGTTATGCGTTATGCGTTATGCGTTATGCGTTATGCGTTATGCGTTATGCGTTATGCGTTATGCGTTATGCGTTATGCGTTATGCGTTATGCGCTATGCGTTATGCGTTATGCGTTATGCGTTATGCGTTATGCGTTATGCGTTATGCGTTATGCGTTATGCGTTATGCGTTATGCGTTATGCGTTATGCGTTATGCGTTATGCGTTATGCGTTATGCGTTATGCGTTATGCGTTATGCGTTATGCGTTATGCGTTATGCGTTATGCGTTATGCGTTATGCGTTATGCGTTATGCGTTATGCGTTATGCGTTATGCGTTATGCGTTATGCGTTATGCGTTATGCGTTATGCGTTATGCGTTATGCGTTATGCGTTATGCGTTATGCGTTATGCGTTATGCGTTATTCGTTAAGCGTTATGCGTTATGCGTTATGCGTTATGCGTTATGCGTTATGCGTTATGCGTTATGCGTTATGCGTTATGCGTTATGCGTTATGCGTTATGCGTTATGCGTTATGCGTTATGCGTTATGCGTTATGCGTTATGCTTTATGCGTTATGCGTTATGCGTTATGCGTTATGCGTTATGCGTTATGCGTTATGCGTTATGCGTTATGCGTTATGCGTTATGCGTTATGCGTTATGCGTTATGCGTTATGCGTTATGCGTTATGCGTTATGCGTTATGCGTTATGCGTTATGCGTTATGCGTTATGCGTTATGCGTTATGCGTTATGCGTTATGCGTTATGCGTTATGCGTTATGCGTTATGCGTTATGCGTTATGCGTTATGCGTTATGCGTTATGCGTTATGCGTTATGCGTTATGCGTTATGCGTTATGCGTTATGCGTTATGCGTTATGCGTTATGCGTTATGCGTTATGCGTTATGCGTTATGCGTTATGCGTTATGCGTTATGCGTTAAGCGTTATGCGTTATGCGATATGCGTTATTCGTTATGCGTTATGCGTTATGCGTTATGCGTTATGCGTTATGCGTTATGCGTTATGCGTTATGCGTTATGCGTTATGCGTTATGCGTTATGCGTTATGCGTTATGCGTTATGCGTTATGCGTCATGCGTTATGCGTTATGCGTTCTGCGTTATGCGTCATGCGTTATGCGTTATGCGTTATGCGTTATGCGTTATGCGTTATGCGTTATGCGTTATGCGTTATGCGTTATGCGTTATGCGTTATGCGTTATGCGTTATGCGTTATGCGTTATGCGTTATGCGTTATGCGTTATGCGTTATGCGTTATGCGTTATGCGTTATGCGTTATGCGTTATGCGTTATGCGTTATGCGTTATGCGTTATGCGTTATGCGTTATGCGTTAAGCGTTATGCGTTATGCGATATGCGTTATTCGTTATGCGTTATGCGTTATGCGTTATGCGTTATGCGTTATGCGTTATGCGTTATGCGTTATGCGTTATGCGTTATGCGTTATGCGTTATGCGTTATGCGTTATGCGTTATGCGTTATGCGTTATGCGTTATGCGTTATGCGTTATGCGTTATGCGTTATGCGTTAGGCGTTATGCGTTACGCGTTACGCGTTATGCGTTATGCGTTAAGCGTTATACGTTATGCGATATGCGTTATGCGTTATGTGTTATGCGTTATGCGTTATGCGTTATGCGTTATGTGTTATGTGTGATGCGTTATGCGTTATGTGTTATGCGTTGTGCTTTACGGGTTATGCGATATGCGTTATGCGTTATGACTTTTTCATTGAACGTTATGCGTTATGCGTTATGCGTTATGCGTTATGCGTTATGCGTTATGCGTTATGCGTTATGCGTTATGCGTTATGCGTTATGCGTTATGCGTTATGCGTTATGCGTTATGCGTTATGCGTTATGCGTTATGCGTTATGCGTTATGCGTTATGCGTTATGCGTTATGCGTTATGCGTTATGCGTTATGCGTTATGCGTTATGCGTTATGCGTTATGCGTTATGCGTTATGCGTTATGCGTTATGCGTTATGCGTTATGCGTTATGCGTTATGCGTTATGCGTTATGCGTTATGCGTTATGCGTTATGCGTTATGCGTTATGCGTTATGCGTTATGCGTTATGCGTTATGCGTTATGCGTTATGCGTTATGCGTTATGCGTTATGCGTTATGCGTTATGCGTTATGCGTTATGCGTTATGCGTTATGCGTTATGCGTTATGCGTTATGCGTTATGCGTTATGCGTTATGCGTTATGCGTTATGCGTTATGCGTTATGCGTTATGCGTTATGCGTTATGCGTTATGCGTTATGCGTTATGCGTTATGCGTTATGCGTTATGCGTTATGCGTTATGCGTTATGCGTTATGCGTTATGCGTTATGCGTTATGCGTTATGCGTTATGCGTTATGCGTTATGCGTTATGCGTTATGCGTTATGCGTTATGCGTTATGCGTTATGCGTTATGCGTTATGCGTTATGCGTTATGCGTTATGCGTTATGCGTTATGCGTTATGCGTTATGCGTTATGCGTTATGCGTTATGCGTTATGCGTTATGCGTTATGCGTTATGCGTTATGCGTTATGCGTTATGCGTTATGCGTTATGCGTTATGCGTTATGCGTTATGCGTTATGCGTTATGCGTTATGCGTTATGCGTTATGCGTTATGCGTTATGCGTTATGCGTTATGCGTTATGCGTTATGCGTTATGCGTTATGCGTTATGCGTTATGCGTTATGCGTTATGCGTTATGCGTTATGCGTTATGCGTTATGCGTTATGCGTTATGCGTTATGCGTTATGCGTTATGCGTTATGCGTTATGCGTTATGCGTTATGCGTTATGCGTTATGCGTTATGCGTTATGCGTTATGCGTTATGCGTTATGCGTTATGCGTTATGCGTTATGCGTTATGCGTTATGCGTTATGCGTTATGCGTTATGCGTTATGCGTTATGCGTTATGCGTTATGCGTTATGCGTTATGCGTTATGCGTTATGCGTTATGCGTTATGCGTTATGCGTTATGCGTTATGCGTTATGCGTTATGCGTTATGCGTTATGCGTTATGCGTTATGCGTTATGCGTTATGCGTTATGCGTTATGCGTTATGCGTTATGCGTTATGCGTTATGCGTTATGCGTTATGCGTTATGCGTTATGCGTTATGCGTTATGCGTTATGCGTTATGCGTTATGCGTTATGCGTTATGCGTTATGCGTTATGCGTTATGCGTTATGCGTTATGCGTTATGCGTTATGCGTTATGCGTTATGCGTTATGCGTTATGCGTTATGCGTTATGCGTTATGCGTTATGCGTTATGCGTTATGCGTTATGCGTTATGCGTTATGCGTTATGCGTTATGCGTTATGCGTTATGCGTTATGCGTTATGCGTTATGCGTTATGCGTTATGCGTTATGCGTTATGCGTTATGCGTTATGCGTTATGCGTTATGCGTTATGCGTTATGCGTTATGCGTTATGCGTTATGCGTTATGCGTTATGCGTTATGCGTTATGCGTTATGCGTTATGCGTTATGCGTTATGCGTTATGCGTTATGCGTTATGCGTTATGCGTTATGCGTTATGCGTTATGCGTTATGCGTTATGCGTTATGCGTTATGCGTTATGCGTTATGCGTTATGCGTTATGCGTTATGCGTTATGCGTTATGCGTTATGCGTTATGCGTTATGCGTTATGCGTTATGCGTTATGCGTTATGCGTTATGCGTTATGCGTTATGCGTTATGCGTTATGCGTTATGCGTTATGCGTTATGCGTTATGCGTTATGCGTTATGCGTTATGCGTTATGCGTTATGCGTTATGCGTTATGCGTTATGCGTTATGCGTTATGCGTTATGCGTTATGCGTTATGCGTTATGCGTTATGCGTTATGCGTTATGCGTTATGCGTTATGCGTTATGCGTTATGCGTTATGCGTTATGCGTTATGCGTTATGCGTTATGCGTTATGCGTTATGTGTTATGCGTTATGCGTTATGTGTTATGCGTTGTGCTTTACGGGTTATGCGATATGCGTTATGCGTTATGACTTTTTCATTGAACGTTATGCGTTATGCGATATGCGTTATGCGTTATGCGTTATGCGTTATGCGTTATGCGTTATGCGTTATGCGTTATGCGTTATGCGTTATGCGTTATGCGTTATGCGTTATGCGTTATGCGTTATGCGTTATGCGTTATGCGTTATGCGTTACGCGTTACGCGTTATGCGTTATGCGTTATGCGTTTTGCGTTACGCGTTATGCGTTACGCGTTACGCGTTATGCGTTATGCGTTAAGCGTTATACGTTATGCGATATGCGTTATGCGTTATGCGTTGTGCGTTATGCGTTATGCGTTATGCGTTATGCGTTATGCGTTATGCGTTATGCGATACGCGTCATGCGTTAAGCGTTATGCGTTATGCATTATGCGTTATGCGTTATGCGTTATGCGTTATGCGTTATGCGTTATGCGTTATGCGTTATGCGTTATGCGTTATGCGTTATGCGTTATGCGTTATGCGTTACGCGTTACGCGTTATGCGTTATGCGTTATGCGTTTTGCGTTACGCGTTATGCGTTACGCGTTATGCGTTATGCGTTATGCGTTATGCGTTATGCGTTATGCGTTATGCGTTATGCGTTATGCGTTATGCGTTATGCGTTATGCGTTATGCGTTATGCGTTATGCGTTATGCGTTATGCGTTATGCGTTATGCGATACGCGTCATGCGTTAAGCGTTATGCGTTATGCGTTATGCGTTATGCGTTATGCGTTATGCGTTATGCGTTATGCGTTATGCGTTATGCGTTATGCGTTATGCGTTATGCGTTATGCGTTATGCGTTACGCGTTACGCGTTATGCGTTATGCGTTATGCGTTTTGCGTTACGCGTTATGCGTTACGCGTTATGCGTTATGCGTTATGCGTTATGCGTTATGCGTTATGCGTTATGCGTTATGCGTTATGCGTTATGCGTTATGCGTTATGCGTTATGCGTTATGCGTTATGCGTTATGCGTTATGCGTTATGCGTTATGCGTTATGCGATACGCGTCATGCGTTAAGCGTTATGCGTTATGCATTATGCGTTATCCGTTATGCGTTATGCGTTATGCGTAATGCGTTATGCGTTATGCGTTATGCGTTATGCGTTATGCGTTATGCGTTATGCGTTATGCGTTATGCGTTATGCGTTATGCGTTACGCGTTACGCGTTATGCGTTATGCGTTATGCGTTTTCGTTACGCGTTATGCGTTACGCGTTATGCGTTATGCGTTATGCGTTATGCGTTATGCGTTATGCGTTATGCGTTATGCGTTATGCGTTATGCGTTATGCGTTATGCGTTATGCGTTATGCGTTATGCGTTATGCGTTATGCGTTATGCGTTATGCGTTATGCGTTATGCGATACGCGTCATGCGTTAAGCGTTATGCGTTATGCGTTATGCGTTATCCGTTATGCGTTATGCGTTATGCGTAATGCGTTATGCGTTATGCGTTATGCGTTATGCGTTATGCGTTATGCGTTATGCGTTATGCGTTATGCGTTATGCGTTATGCGTTATGCGTTATGCGTTATGCGTTATGCGTTATGCGTTATGCGTTATGCGTTATGCGTTATGCGTTATGCGTTATGCGTTATGCGTTATGCGTTATGCGTTATGCGTTATGCGTTATGCGTTATGCGTTATGCGTTATGCGTTATGCGTTATGCGTTATGCGTTATGCGTTATGCGTTATGCGTTATGCGTTATGCGTTATGCGTTATGCGTTATGCGTTATGCGTTATGCGTTATGCGTTATGCGTTATGCGTTATGCGTTATGCGTTATGCGTTATGCGTTATGCGTTATGCGTTATGCGTTATGCGTTATGCGTTATGCGTTATGCGTTATGCGTTATGCGTTATGCGTTATGCGTTATGCGTTATGCGTTATGCGTTATGCGTTATGCGTTATGCGTTATGCGTTATGCGTTATGCGTTATGCGTTATGCGTTATGCGTTATGCGTTATGCGTTATGCGTTATGCGTTATGCGTTATGCGTTATGCGTTATGCGTTATGCGTTATGTGTTATGCGTTATGCGTTATGTGTTATGCGTTGTGCTTTACGGGTTATGCGATATGCGTTATGCGTTATGACTTTTTCATTGAACGTTATGCGTTATGCGATATGCGTTATGCGTTATGCGTTATGCGTTATGCGTTATGCGTTATGCGTTATGCGTTATGCGTTATGCGTTATGCGTTATGCGTTATGCGTTATGCGTTATGCGTTATGCGTTATGCGTTACGCGTTACGCGTTATGCGTTATGCGTTATGCGTTTTGCGTTACGCGTTATGCGTTACGCGTTACGCGTTATGCGTTATGCGTTAAGCGTTATACGTTATGCGATATGCGTTATGCGTTATGCGTTGTGCGTTATGCGTTATGCGTTATGCGTTATGCGTTATGCGTTATGCGATACGCGTCATGCGTTAAGCGTTATGCGTTATGCATTATGCGTTATGCGTTATGCGTTATGCGTTATGCGTTATGCGTTATGCGTTATGCGTTATGCGTTATGCGTTATGCGTTATGCGTTATGCGTTATGCGTTACGCGTTACGCGTTATGCGTTATGCGTTATGCGTTTTGCGTTATGCGTTATGCGTTATGCGTTATGCGTTATGCGTTATGCGTTATGCGTTATGCGTTATGCGTTATGCGTTATGCGTTATGCGTTATGCGTTACGCGTTACGCGTTATGCGTTATGCGTTATGCGTTTTGCGTTACGCGTTATGCGTTACGCGTTATGCGTTATGCGTTATGCGTTATGCGTTATGCGTTATGCGTTATGCGTTATGCGTTATGCGTTATGCGTTATGCGTTATGCGTTATGCGTTATGCGTTATGCGTTATGCGTTATGCGTTATGCGTTATGCGATACGCGTCATGCGTTAAGCGTTATGCGTTATGCGTTATGCGTTATGCGTTATGCGTTATGCGTTATGCGTTATGCGTTATGCGTTATGCGTTATGCGTTATGCGTTATGCGTTATGCGTTATGCGTTATGCGTTACGCGTTACGCGTTATGCGTTATGCGTTATGCGTTTTGCGTTACGCGTTATGCGTTACGCGTTATGCGTTATGCGTTATGCGTTATGCGTTATGCGTTATGCGTTATGCGTTATGCGTTATGCGTTATGCGTTATGCGTTATGCGTTATGCGTTATGCGTTATGCGTTATGCGTTATGCGTTATGCGTTATGCGTTATGCGTTACGCGATACGCGTCATGCGTTAAGCGTTATGCGTTATGCATTATGCGTTATCCGTTATGCGTTATGCGTTATGCGTAATGCGTTATGCGTTATGCGTTATGCGTTATGCGTTATGCGTTATGCGTTATGCGTTATGCGTTATGCGTTATGCGTTATGCGTTATGCGTTATGCGTTATGCGTTATGCGTTATGCGTTATGCGTTATGCGTTATGCGTTATGCGTTATGCGTTATGCGTTATGCGTTATGCGTTATGCGTTATGCGTTATGCGTTATGCGTTATGCGTTATGCGTTATGCGTTATGCGTTATGCGTTATGCGTTATGCGTTATGCGTTATGCGTTATGCGTTATGCGTTATGCGTTATGCGTTATGCGTTAAGCGTTATGCGTTATGCGATATGCGTTATTCGTTATGCGTTATGCGTTATGCGTTATGCGTTATGCGTTATGCGTTATGCGTTATGCGTTATGCGTTATGCGTTATGCGTTATGCGTTATGCGTTATGCGTTATGCGTTATGCGTTATGCGTTATGCGTTATGCGTCATGCGTTATGCGTTATGCGTTCTGCGTTATGCGTCATGCGTTATGCGTTATGCGTTATGCGTTATGCGTTATGCGTTATGCGTTATGCGTTATGCGTTATGCGTTATGCGTTATGCGTTATGCGTTATGCGTTATGCGTTATGCGTTATGCGTTATGCGTTATGCGTTATGCGTTATGCGTTATGCGTTATGCGTTATGCGTTATGCGTTATGCGTTATGCGTTATGCGTTATGCGTTATGCGTTATGCGTTATGCGTTATGCGTTATGCGTTATGCGTTATGCGTTATGCGTTATGCGTTATGCGTTATGTGTTATGCGTTATGCGTTATGCGTTATGTGTTATGCGTTGTGCTTTACGGGTTATGCGATATGCGTTATGCGTTATGACTTTTTCATTGAACGTTATGCGTTATGCGATATGCGTTATGCGTTATGCGTTATGCGTTATGCGTTATGCGTTATGCGTTATGCGTTATGCGTTATGCGTTATGCGTTATGCGTTATGCGTTATGCGTTATGCGTTATGCGTTATGCGTTATGCGTTATGCGTTATGCGTTATGCGTTATGCGTTATGCGTTATGCGTTATGCGTTATGCGTTATGCGTTATGCGTTATGCGTTATGCGTTATGCGTTATGCGTTATGCGTTATGCGTTATGCGTTATGCGTTATGCGTTATGCGTTATGCGTTATGCGTTATGCGTTATGCGTTATGCGTTATGCGTTATGCGTTATGCGTTATGCGTTATGCGTTATGCGTTATGCGTTATGCGTTATGCGTTATACGTTATGCGTTATGCGTTATGCGTTATGCGTTATGCGTTATGCGTTATGCGTTATGCGTTATGCGTTATGCGTTATGCGTTATGCGTTATGCGTTATGCGTTATGCGTTATGCGTTATGCGTTATGCGTTATGCGTTATGCGTTATGCGTTATGCGTTATGCGTTATGCGTTATGCGTTATGCGTTATGCGTTATGCGTTATGCGTTATGCGTTATGCGTTATGCGTTATGCGTTATGCGTTATGCGTTAGGCGTTATGCGTTACGCGTTACGCGTTATGCGTTATGCGTTAAGCGTTATACGTTATGCGATATGCGTTATGCGTTATGTGTTATGCGTTATGCGTTATGCGTTATGCGTTATGTGTTATGTGTGATGCGTTATGCGTTATGTGTTATGCGTTGTGCTTTACGGGTTATGCGATATGCGTTATGCGTTATGACTTTTTCATTGAACGTTATGCGTTATGCGTTATGCGTTATGCGTTATGCGTTATGCGTTATGCGTTATGCGTTATGCGTTATGCGTTATGCGTTATGCGTTATGCGTTATGCGTTATGCGTTATGCGTTATGCGTTATGCGTTATGCGTTATGCGTTATGCGATATGCGTCATGCGTTAAGCGTTATGCGTTATGCGTTATGCGTTATGCGTTATGCGTTATGCGTTATGCGTTATGCGTTATGCGTTATGCGTTATGCGTTATGCGTTATGCGTTATGCGTTATGCGTTATGCGTTACGCGTTACGCGTTATGCGTTATGCGTTATGCGTTTTGCGTTACGCGTTATGCGTTACGCGTTATGCGTTATGCGTTATGCGTTATGCGTTATGCGTTATGCGTTATGCGTTATGCGTTATGCGTTATGCGTTATGCGTTATGCGTTATGCGTTATGCGTTATGCGTTATGCGTTATGCGTTATGCGTTATGCGTTATGCGATACGCGTCATGCGTTAAGCGTTATGCGTTATGCATTATGCGTTATCCGTTATGCGTTATGCGTTATGCGTAATGCGTTATGCGTTATGCGTTATGCGTTATGCGTTATGCGTTATGCGTTATGCGTTATGCGTTATGCGTTATGCGTTATGCGTTACGCGTTACGCGTTATGCGTTATGCGTTATGCGTTTTGCGTTACGCGTTATGCGTTACGCGTTATGCGTTATGCGTTATGCGTTATGCGTTATGCGTTATGCGTTATGCGTTATGCGTTATGCGTTATGCGTTATGCGTTATGCGTTATGCGTTATGCGTTATGCGTTATGCGTTATGCGTTATGCGTTATGCGTTATGCGTTATGCGATACGCGTCATGCGTTAAGCGTTATGCGTTATGCGTTATGCGTTATGCGTTATGCGTTATGCGTTATGCGTTATGCGTTATGCGTTATGCGTTATGCGTTATGCGTTATGCGTTATGCGTTATGCGTTATGCGTTATGCGTTATGCGTTATGCGTTATGCGTTATGCGTTATGCGTTATGCGTTATGCGTTATGCGTTATGCGTTATGCGTTATGCGTTATGCGTTATGCGTTATGCGTTATGCGTTATGCGTTATGCGTTATGCGTTATGCGTTATGCGTTATGCGTTATGCGTTATGCGTTATGCGTTATGCGTTATGCGTTATGCGTTATGCGTTATGCGTTATACGTTATGCGTTATGCGTTATGCGTTATGCGTTATGCGTTATGCGTTATGCGTTATGCGTTATGCGTTATGCGTTATGCGTTATGCGTTATGCGTTATGCGTTATGCGTTATGCGTTATGCGTTATGCGTTATGCGTTATGCGTTATGCGTTATGCGTTATGCGTTATGCGTTATGCGTTATGCGTTATGCGTTATGCGTTATGCGTTATGCGTTATGCGTTATGCGTTATGCGTTATGCGTTATGCGTTAGGCGTTATGCGTTACGCGTTACGCGTTATGCGTTATGCGTTAAGCGTTATACGTTATGCGATATGCGTTATGCGTTATGTGTTATGCGTTATGCGTTATGCGTTATGCGTTATGTGTTATGTGTGATGCGTTATGCGTTATGTGTTATGCGTTGTGCTTTACGGGTTATGCGATATGCGTTATGCGTTATGACTTTTTCATTGAACGTTATGCGTTATGCGTTATGCGTTATGCGTTATGCGTTATGCGTTATGCGTTATGCGTTATGCGTTATGCGTTATGCGTTATGCGTTATGCGTTATGCGTTATGCGTTATGCGTTATGCGTTATGCGTTATGCGTTATGCGTTATGCGATATGCGTCATGCGTTAAGCGTTATGCGTTATGCGTTATGCGTTATGCGTTATGCGTTATGCGTTATGCGTTATGCGTTATGCGTTATGCGTTATGCGTTATGCGTTATGCGTTATGCGTTATGCGTTACGCGTTACGCGTTATGCGTTATGCGTTATGCGTTTTGCGTTACGCGTTATGCGTTACGCGTTATGCGTTATGCGTTATGCGTTATGCGTTATGCGTTATGCGTTATGCGTTATGCGTTATGCGTTATGCGTTATGCGTTATGCGTTATGCGTTATGCGTTATGCGTTATGCGTTATGCGTTATGCGTTATGCGTTATGCGTTATGCGATACGCGTCATGCGTTAAGCGTTATGCGTTATGCATTATGCGTTATCCGTTATGCGTTATGCGTTATGCGTAATGCGTTATGCGTTATGCGTTATGCGTTATGCGTTATGCGTTATGCGTTATGCGTTATGCGTTATGCGTTATGCGTTATGCGTTACGCGTTACGCGTTATGCGTTATGCGTTATGCGTTTTGCGTTACGCGTTATGCGTTACGCGTTATGCGTTATGCGTTATGCGTTATGCGTTATGCGTTATGCGTTATGCGTTATGCGTTATGCGTTATGCGTTATGCGTTATGCGTTATGCGTTATGCGTTATGCGTTATGCGTTATGCGTTATGCGTTATGCGTTATGCGTTATGCGATACGCGTCATGCGTTAAGCGTTATGCGTTATGCGTTATGCGTTATCCGTTATGCGTTATGCGTTATGCGTAATGCGTTATGCGTTATGCGTTATGCGTTATGCGTTATGCGTTATGCGTTATGCGTTATGCGTTATGCGTTATGCGTTATGCGTTATGCGTTATGCGTTATGCGTTATGCGTTATGCGTTATGCGTTATGCGTTATGCGTTATGCGTTATGCGTTATGCGTTATGCGTTATGCGTTATGCGTTATGCGTTATGCGTTATGCGTTATGCGTTATGCGTTATGCGTTATGCGTTATGCGTTATGCGTTATGCGTTATGCGTTATGCGTTATGCGTTATGCGTTATGCGTTATGCGTTATGCGTTATGCGTTATGCGTTATGCGTTATGCGTTATGCGTTATGCGTTATGCGTTATGCGTTATGCGTTATGCGTTATGCGTTATGCGTTATGCGTTATGCGTTATGCGTTATGCGTTATGCGTTATGCGTTATGCGTTATGCGTTATGCGTTATGCGTTATGCGTTATGCGTTATGCGTTATGCGTTATGCGTTATGCGTTATGCGTTATGCGTTATGCGTTATGCGTTATGCGTTATGCGTTATGCGTTATGCGTTATGCGTTATGCGTTATGCGTTATGTGTTATGCGTTATGCGTTATGTGTTATGCGTTGTGCTTTACGGGTTATGCGATATGCGTTATGCGTTATGACTTTTTCATTGAACGTTATGCGTTATGCGATATGCGTTATGCGTTATGCGTTATGCGTTATGCGTTATGCGTTATGCGTTATGCGTTATGCGTTATGCGTTATGCGTTATGCGTTATGCGTTATGCGTTATGCGTTATGCGTTATGCGTTATGCGTTACGCGTTACGCGTTATGCGTTATGCGTTATGCGTTTTGCGTTACGCGTTATGCGTTACGCGTTACGCGTTATGCGTTATGCGTTAAGCGTTATACGTTATGCGATATGCGTTATGCGTTATGCGTTGTGCGTTATGCGTTATGCGTTATGCGTTATGCGTTATGCGTTATGCGATACGCGTCATGCGTTAAGCGTTATGCGTTATGCATTATGCGTTATGCGTTATGCGTTATGCGTTATGCGTTATGCGTTATGCGTTATGCGTTATGCGTTATGCGTTATGCGTTATGCGTTATGCGTTATGCGTTACGCGTTACGCGTTATGCGTTATGCGTTATGCGTTTTGCGTTATGCGTTATGCGTTATGCGTTATGCGTTATGCGTTATGCGTTATGCGTTATGCGTTATGCGTTATGCGTTATGCGTTATGCGTTATGCGTTACGCGTTACGCGTTATGCGTTATGCGTTATGCGTTTTGCGTTACGCGTTATGCGTTACGCGTTATGCGTTATGCGTTATGCGTTATGCGTTATGCGTTATGCGTTATGCGTTATGCGTTATGCGTTATGCGTTATGCGTTATGCGTTATGCGTTATGCGTTATGCGTTATGCGTTATGCGTTATGCGTTATGCGATACGCGTCATGCGTTAAGCGTTATGCGTTATGCGTTATGCGTTATGCGTTATGCGTTATGCGTTATGCGTTATGCGTTATGCGTTATGCGTTATGCGTTATGCGTTATGCGTTATGCGTTATGCGTTATGCGTTACGCGTTACGCGTTATGCGTTATGCGTTATGCGTTTTGCGTTACGCGTTATGCGTTACGCGTTATGCGTTATGCGTTATGCGTTATGCGTTATGCGTTATGCGTTATGCGTTATGCGTTATGCGTTATGCGTTATGCGTTATGCGTTATGCGTTATGCGTTATGCGTTATGCGTTATGCGTTATGCGTTATGCGTTATGCGTTACGCGATACGCGTCATGCGTTAAGCGTTATGCGTTATGCATTATGCGTTATCCGTTATGCGTTATGCGTTATGCGTAATGCGTTATGCGTTATGCGTTATGCGTTATGCGTTATGCGTTATGCGTTATGCGTTATGCGTTATGCGTTATGCGTTATGCGTTATGCGTTATGCGTTATGCGTTATGCGTTATGCGTTATGCGTTATGCGTTATGCGTTATGCGTTATGCGTTATGCGTTATGCGTTATGCGTTATGCGTTATGCGTTATGCGTTATGCGTTATGCGTTATGCGTTATGCGTTATGCGTTATGCGTTATGCGTTATGCGTTATGCGTTATGCGTTATGCGTTATGCGTTATGCGTTATGCGTTATGCGTTAAGCGTTATGCGTTATGCGATATGCGTTATTCGTTATGCGTTATGCGTTATGCGTTATGCGTTATGCGTTATGCGTTATGCGTTATGCGTTATGCGTTATGCGTTATGCGTTATGCGTTATGCGTTATGCGTTATGCGTTATGCGTTATGCGTTATGCGTTATGCGTCATGCGTTATGCGTTATGCGTTCTGCGTTATGCGTCATGCGTTATGCGTTATGCGTTATGCGTTATGCGTTATGCGTTATGCGTTATGCGTTATGCGTTATGCGTTATGCGTTATGCGTTATGCGTTATGCGTTATGCGTTATGCGTTATGCGTTATGCGTTATGCGTTATGCGTTATGCGTTATGCGTTATGCGTTATGCGTTATGCGTTATGCGTTATGCGTTATGCGTTATGCGTTATGCGTTATGCGTTATGCGTTATGCGTTATGCGTTATGCGTTATGCGTTATGCGTTATGCGTTATGTGTTATGCGTTATGCGTTATGCGTTATGTGTTATGCGTTGTGCTTTACGGGTTATGCGATATGCGTTATGCGTTATGACTTTTTCATTGAACGTTATGCGTTATGCGATATGCGTTATGCGTTATGCGTTATGCGTTATGCGTTATGCGTTATGCGTTATGCGTTATGCGTTATGCGTTATGCGTTATGCGTTATGCGTTATGCGTTATGCGTTATGCGTTATGCGTTATGCGTTATGCGTTATGCGTTATGCGTTATGCGTTATGCGTTATGCGTTATGCGTTATGCGTTATGCGTTATGCGTTATGCGTTATGCGTTATGCGTTATGCGTTATGCGTTATGCGTTATGCGTTATGCGTTATGCGTTATGCGTTATGCGTTATGCGTTATGCGTTATGCGTTATGCGTTATGCGTTATGCGTTATGCGTTATGCGTTATGCGTTATGCGTTATGCGTTATGCGTTATGCGTTATACGTTATGCGTTATGCGTTATGCGTTATGCGTTATGCGTTATGCGTTATGCGTTATGCGTTATGCGTTATGCGTTATGCGTTATGCGTTATGCGTTATGCGTTATGCGTTATGCGTTATGCGTTATGCGTTATGCGTTATGCGTTATGCGTTATGCGTTATGCGTTATGCGTTATGCGTTATGCGTTATGCGTTATGCGTTATGCGTTATGCGTTATGCGTTATGCGTTATGCGTTATGCGTTATGCGTTAGGCGTTATGCGTTACGCGTTACGCGTTATGCGTTATGCGTTAAGCGTTATACGTTATGCGATATGCGTTATGCGTTATGTGTTATGCGTTATGCGTTATGCGTTATGCGTTATGTGTTATGTGTGATGCGTTATGCGTTATGTGTTATGCGTTGTGCTTTACGGGTTATGCGATATGCGTTATGCGTTATGACTTTTTCATTGAACGTTATGCGTTATGCGTTATGCGTTATGCGTTATGCGTTATGCGTTATGCGTTATGCGTTATGCGTTATGCGTTATGCGTTATGCGTTATGCGTTATGCGTTATGCGTTATGCGTTATGCGTTATGCGTTATGCGTTATGCGTTATGCGATATGCGTCATGCGTTAAGCGTTATGCGTTATGCATTATGCGTTATCCGTTATGCGTTATGCGTTATGCGTAATGCGTTATGCGTTATGCGTTATGCGTTACGCGTTATGCGTTATGCGTTATGCGTTATGCGTTATGCGTTATGCGTTATGCGTTATGCGTTATGCGTTATGCGTTATGCGTTATGCGTTATGCGTTATGCGTTATGCGTTATGCGTTACGCGTTACGCGTTATGCGTTATGCGTTATGCGTTTTGCGTTACGCGTTATGCGTTACGCGTTATGCGTTATGCGTTATGCGTTATGCGTTATGCGTTATGCGTTATGCGTTATGCGTTATGCGTTATGCGTTATGCGTTATGCGTTATGCGTTATGCGATACGCGTCATGCGTTAAGCGTTATGCGTTATGCATTATGCGTTATCCGTTATGCGTTATGCGTTATGCGTAATGCGTTATGAGTAATGTGTCATGCGTTATGCGTTATGCGTTATGCGTTATGCGTTATGCGTTACGCGTTATGCGTTATGCGTTATGCGTTATGCGTTATGCGTTATGCGTTATGCGTTATGCGTTATGCGTTATGCGTTATGCGTTATGCGTTACGCGTTATGCGTTATGCGTTATGCGTTATGCGTTATGCGTTATGCGTTATGCGTTATGCGTTATGCGTTATGCGTTATGCGTTATGCGTTATGCGTTATGCGTTATGCGTTATGCGTTATGCGTTATGCGTTATGCGTTATGCGTTATGCGTTATGCGTTATGCGTTATGCGTTATGCGTTATGCGTTATGCGTTATGCGTTATGCGTTATGCGTTATGCGTTATGCGTTATGCGTTATGCGTTATGCGTTATGCGTTATGCGTTATGCGTTATGCGTTATGCGTTATGCGTTATGCGTTATGCGTTATGCGTTATGCGTTATGCGTTATGCGTTATGCGTTATGCGTTATGCGTTATGCGTT
Organism: Lasioglossum baleicum; assembly: GCF_051020765.1. Lineage (NCBI taxonomy): Eukaryota > Metazoa > Arthropoda > Insecta > Hymenoptera > Halictidae > Lasioglossum > Lasioglossum baleicum. The sequence goes on along the minus strand of NW_027469153.1, from coordinate 300,490 downwards.
ATGCGTTATGCGTTATGCGTTATGCGTTATGCGTTATGCGTTATGCGTTATGCGTTATGCGTTATGCGTTATGCGTTATGCGTTATGCGATATGCGTCATGCGTTAAGCGTTATGCGTTATGCATTATGCGTTATCCGTTATGCGTTATGCGTTATGCGTAATGCGTTATGCGTTATGCGTTATGCGTTACGCGTTATGCGTTATGCGTTATGCGTTATGCGTTATGCGTTATGCGTTATGCGTTATGCGTTATGCGTTATGCGTTATGCGTTATGCGTTATGCGTTATGCGTTATGCGTTATGCGTTACGCGTTACGCGTTATGCGTTATGCGTTATGCGTTTTGCGTTACGCGTTATGCGTTACGCGTTATGCGTTATGCGTTATGCGTTATGCGTTATGCGTTATGCGTTATGCGTTATGCGTTATGCGTTATGCGTTATGCGATACGCGTCATGCGTTAAGCGTTATGCGTTATGCATTATGCGTT